>NW_019946801.1:49007-50873 GCF_002910315.2 Salvelinus sp. IW2-2015 | reverse complement strand
ATTTGGGTCAGTTGTTAAAGGTCTATATTTGGGTCAGGTTGTTAAAGGTCTGTATTTTGGGTCAGGTTGTTAAAGGTCTATATTTGGGTCAGGTTGGGTCTGTATTTGGGTCAGGTTGTTAAAGGTCTATATTTGGGTCAAGTTGTTAAGGTCTATATTTTAAAAGTCTATATTTGGGTCAGGTTGTTAAAGGTCTATATTTGGGTCAGGTTGGGTCTATATTTGGGTCAGGTTGTTAAAGGTCTATATTTGGGTCTGTTTGGGTCTATATTTGGGTCAGGTTGGGTCTAGTGGTGCCTGTATCAACATCGTACAGCTTTATAATCCTACTGGAGTTGGAGAATCTATGAAAGTCCTTCTGAAATATAACCTCTGGTTTAAACTCTCATTCCTCACTCTGTCAGCCTGTCAACCCCCATCCCTGCATCAACGCTTTAGTCACTTTGTTAACTCTGTCTTAGCTGCCCGAGTTGGTCGGGTTTAGCTGTCTCTATGTGCCTGTGGGCTGTGGGCTGTAATTTTACAATTTGTGTAAATGTTCTGTGATGGTTGTATGTATGTTCTGTGATGGTTGCATGAATGTTCTGTGATGGTTGTGTGAATGTTCTGTGATGGTTGCATGAATGTTCTGTGATGGTTGTGTGAATGTTCTGTGATGGTTGTGTGGATGTTCCTCCCAATACATTGAGGTTGACAGGTCTTCTCTGACCCTGAGGTAGTGTTAGGGGTCAGGGTTAGGGGTCAGGGGTTAGGGGTCAGGGTTAGATAGGGTTAGTGAGGTAGGGTTAGGGGTCAGGGTTAGGTAGGGTTACTGAGGTAGTGTTAGGGGTCAGGGGTTAGGGGTAGGGGTCAGGGTGAGGTAGGGTTACTGAGGTAGTGTTAGGGGTTAGGGGTAGGGTTAGGGGTCAAGGTTGTTTGTTTGGTAGGGTTAGTTTGATAGACAGGTGTCAGATTTAGTGTCTGAACCTGAACCAACTGACCATCTCTAACCTCTGACCTGGAAGTCTTATGAATAGCTCTCTGGCATTGCTGTCAGACCTAGTAGCCCACAGGAAGCCTGAGGTCTTATGCAACACACAACTCTGTCCTCCAGACTTCCAAATGACATCAATGATTTAGGTGAAAGCCCACCGACAGAGATCTGAGGCTGGGATTGTCCTGTAGTAAAGCATCTTACAGGGTAGCTTAGGGGTTTCAATCCTAGCTCTGCACAGATGAACATCTCCTTAGGCAGCTTTCCACTCCCTAAGACACCATGTCATTAGCTATGGCACGGTCTGCTGTGGGCCTGCTACCTGCCTGCTAACCTGCCTCAACACTCACTGAACCACTAAACGTTCTATAGGACGACCTACCCGCTGCTTGCCCTTGACATCACAGAGCTCTATCAGGTTCTACTGGGTTCACTCGGGTTCTACTAGATTCTACCAGGTTCTGAGYTACTACCAGGTTCTGAGGTTCTACCAGGTTTTGACGTTCTACCAGGTTCTACCAGGTTCTGACGTTCTACCAGGTTCTGACGTTCTACCAGGTTCAACCAGATTCTGATGTTCTGGGGTTCTACCAGGTTCTGAGGTTCTATCAGGTTCTATCAAGTTTTACTAGGGTCTATCATACTGTTTCACTGTACTCAGGGCAGGGTGTCACCAAACATAGAGGTGAGCATTCACCAGGGTTAGAGGTTGGTGGCTTTAGGGTTAGAGAGTAGAGGTGGCTTTAGGCTTAGAGAGTGGAGGTGGCTTTAGGCTTAGAGAGTGGAGGTGGCTTTAGGCTTAGAGAGTGGAGGTGGCTTTAGGCTTAGAGAGAAGTGGCTTTAGGTTAGAGAGTGGAGGTGGCTTTAGGCTTAGAGAGTGGAGGTGGCTTTTA
>NW_019946801.1:31025-37787 GCF_002910315.2 Salvelinus sp. IW2-2015 | reverse complement strand
TGATGTATTGTTGTCTCTACCTTCTTGCCCTTTGTGCTGTTGTCTGTATCCAATAATGTTTGTACCATGTTTTGTGCTCCTACCATGTTGTGTTTCTACCATGTTGTGCTGCTACCATGTTGTGCTGCTACCATGTTGTGCTGCTGCCATGTTTTGTGCTGCTACCATGTTGTGTTGCTACCATGTTTTGTGCTGCTACCATGTGTGCTGCTACCATGTTTTGTGCTGCTACCATGTTGTGTTGCTACCATGTTGTGATGCTACCATGTTTTGTGCTGCTACCATGTTGTGCTGCTGCCATGTTTTGTGCTGCTACCATGTTGTGTTTGCTACCATGTTGTGCTGCTGCCATGTTGTGCTGCTCACCATGTTGTGATTCTACCATGTTGTTGTCATGTTGTGTTGCTGCCTTGCTAGTTGTGCTGCTACCATGTGTGCTGCTACCATGTTGTGCTGCTGCCATGTTGTGCTGCTGCCATGTTGTTGTCATGTTGTGTTGCTGCCTTGCTATGTTGTTGTCTTCGTTCTCTCTTATGTAGTGTTGTCTCTCTTGTCGTGATGTGTGTTTTGTCCTATATATTTATTTATTTATTTATTACCAGCCCCCGTCCCCACAGGAGGCCTCTTGGTAGGCCGTCATTGTAAAATTTGAATTTGTTCTTAACTGAATTTCCTAGTTAAATAAAGGTTAAATACAATTTAATATTAAAAGTACTACAATATCAACATCATCAATTTCTTTCAGGAAGTCTGTGTTTCTGCTCTTTAGCCCAAAAGCAGAGGACTTCATTCCTTGTCAATTCCAACTTTTTTTAGATACACACTCACAATCCAACAAGAACAATTAAAATATGATTTTTCAATTAACGTAAACTCTTAGTATGCAAATGTAATTCGTTTATCACGGTAGGTCTCATCTGGGTGGGTCTGAAGCTGGGCTGGGGTGGTCTGTGCTGCGCTGGCTGTGGTGGGCATTGAGGTTTGTGGTGCTGTGGCCGTGGCTGGGGGGTCCTGGGCGCTGGTCCGGGACGCTGTGTTCGGTGATCTCGGGGGAGGGCTGGCTGGTTGAGGTGGATCTCCTCTGCTGTGTGAGGACAGGGCTGGGAGGCGTGCTGGTTGAGGTGGACTCTGCTGTGTGAGGACAGGGGGGGAGTCTGGCTGGTTGAGGTGGACTCCTCTGCTGTGTGAGGACAGGGTTGGGGAGGGCTGGCTGGTTGAGGGCAGGGCTGGGGAGTCTGGCTGGTTGAGGACAGGTGGGGAGGTCTGGCTGGTTGAGGTGGACTCCTCTGCTGTGTGAGGACAGGGCTGGGAGGGCTGCTGACGCAAAGCAGCCACAACTGTCAGTAAGAGTGTCCATGATTGAGTCTTTGAATGAAGAGATGGAGATTAAACTGTCCAGTTTGAGTATTTGTTGCAGCTCGTTCCAGTCGCTAGCTGCAGAGAACTGAAAAGACAAGCGACCCAGGGATGTGTGAGCTTTGGGGACCTTTAACAGAATGTGACTGGCAGAACGGGTGTTGTATGTGGAGGATGAGGGCTGCAGTAGATATCTCAGATAGGGGGGAGTGAGGCCTAAGAGGGTTTTATAAATATGCATCAACCAGTGGGTCTAGCGACATGTATACAGAGATGACCAGTTTACAAAGGAGTACAGAGTGCAGTGATGTGTCCTATAAGGAGCGTTGGTGGAAAATATGATGGCTGAATGGTAAAGAACATCTAGCCGCTCGAGAGCACCCTTACCTGCCGATCTATAAATTATGTCTCCGTAATCTAGCATGGGTAGGATGGTCATCTGAATCTGGGTTAGTTTGGCAGCTCAGGTGAAAGAGGAGCGATTACGATAGAGGAAACCAAGTCTAGATTTAACTTTAGCCTGCAGCTTTGATATGTGCTGAGAGAAGGACAGTGTACTGTCTAGCCATACTCCCAAGTATTTGTATGAGGTGACTACCTCAATCTCTAAACCCTCAGAGGTAGTAATCACACCTGTGGGAAGAGGGGCATTSTTCTTACCAAACCACATGACCTTTGTTTTGGAGGTGTTCAGAACAAGGTTAAGGGCAGAGAAAGCTTGTTGGACACTAAGAAAGCTTTGTTGTAGAGCGTTTAACACAAAAGCCGGGGAGGGACCAGCTGAGTATAAGACTGTGTCATCTGCATATAAATGGATGAGAGAGCTTCCTACTGCCTGAGCTATGTTGTTGATGTAAATTCAGAAGAGTGTGGGGCCTAGGATTGAGCCTTGCGGTACTCCCTTGGTGACAGGCAGTGGCTGAGACAGCAGATTTTCCGAATTTATATACTGCACTCTTTGTTAGCAAACCAGGCCAAAGACCCCTAAGAGACACCAATACTCATTAGCCGGCCCACAAGAATGGGATGTTCTCCGTATCAAAAGCTCTGTCCAAGTCAATAAAACTAGCAGCACAACATTGCTTAGAATCAAGGGCAATGATGACATCATTGAGGACCTTTAAGGTTGCAGTGACACATCCATAACCTGAAACCAGATTGCAGACCAGAGAGAATACTATAGACATCCAGAAAGCCAGTACTACAGGTACTACAGGAAACATGGAGCAGAGGTGATGTTTCCACTGGCTATCCACTAGGTTATAGGGAGAAACTCATACCATCCATCAAGGTAAAAGGAATCAGACAGGGCTAACTCATTCAATCGAATTGATCAAAACAGGAGAATTCTTTATCTGGTTAAAAATCAACAAGGAGGCTATCTTGACAGATAACGTCTTCCTCTGTGCCACATACATTCCCCCCTCAGAGTCACCCTACTTCAACGAAGAGAGCTTCTCCATTCTAGAGGGGGAGATTAGTCACTTTCAGGCCCAAGGCAACGTACTGGTCTGTGGAGACCTGAATGCTAGAACAGCAGAAGTACAAGACACTATTAACAGTCATGGGGACAAACACCTACCAGGAAGCAACAACCTTTCCCTCCCTACGTACCCCCACAGAAACAACTATGACAAAGTGAAAAACAGAAATGGAGTACAGCTCGTGAAGCTCTGTSGAACACTGGGTCTGTACATAGTCAATGGCAGGCTGAGAGGAGACTTCTTTTGGTAGGTACACCTACAGCTCATCCCTTGGCAGCAGCACTGTAGACTACTTCATCACCGACCTCAACCCAGAGTCTCTCAGAGCCTTCACAGTCAGCCCACTAACACCTCTCTCAGACCACAGTGTATCTGAGACGAGTGGAATCCAACCATGAAGCAACACGGCCCAATAAATGACATGGTACTAAACAGGCCTATAGACAGAGTGAGAACAGTACAGACATCTACCAAAAATAAATTAGTAGCCAAAAAATACAATCTCTCCTGGACAACTTTTTAGCCTTAATAACATCCTCCTACAGCAACGAAGGTGTAAATGTGTCAGTTTGGAACATAAACTTCATATCTGACAAATGATCCTCCTTGGAAACATAAGAGAATAGAGAATGAAAAATGGTTTGATAATGACTGGAGAAATCTAAAGAAGTCATTGAGAAATATATCTAATCAAAAACACAGAGAACCAGACAACAAAAATATAGGCCTTCAATATGGGGAAACACTGAAGCAATACAAACGCACCCTAAGAATAAAGGAACAGCACATTAGAAATCAGCTGGATGGAGTTGAGGAATCATGAGATTCAAACCACTTCTGGGAGAACTGGAATAATTTAAACAAACCTCATCATTTGGCTATCCAAAATGGGGATATGTGGAGAAATCACTTTGCAAACCTCTACAGCAATATAACAAAGAGCCCAGAACAAAAAGATATAGAAGAAAAATTACAAATCCTTGAATTAGCAGTCAAAGACTATCAGAATCCTGTGGATACCCCAATTACAGAATAATAACTTTTGGAGAACTATGCACTCTCCAACCCAAAAAGGCCTGTGGTGCTGATGGTATTTTAAATGGGCAGACTGACAAAGACATCGTAAAGGGCAGACTGACAAAGACATGGTAAAGGGCAGACTGACAAAGACATGGTAAAGACATGGTAAAGGGCAGACTGGTAAAGACATGGTAAAGGGCAGACTGGTAAAGACATGGTAAAGGGCAGACTGGTAAAGGGCAGACTGGTAAAGACATGGTAAAGGGCAGACTGATAAAGACATGGTAAAGGGCGGACTGATAAAGACATGGTAAAGGGCAGACTGATAAAGACATGGTAAAGGGCAGACTGGTAAAAAGGGCAGACTGGTAAAGCATGGGTAAAGGGCAGACTGGTAAGGGCAGACTGGTAAAGACATGGTAAAGGGCAGACTGATAAAGACATGTGTAAAGGGCGGACTGATAAAGACATGGTAAAGGGCAGACTGATAAAGACATGGTACAAAAAAAACAAAGGGCAGACTGATAAGCACATGGTAAAGGGCGGACTGATAAAGACATGGTAAAGGGCAGACTGATAAAGACATGAGGTAAAGGGCAGACTGGTAAAGACATGGTAAAGGGCAGACTGGTAAAGACATGGTAAAGGGCTGACTGGTAAAGACATGGTAAAGACATGGTAAAGGGCAGACTGGTAAAGACACAGTAAAGGCTGACTGATAAAGACATGGTAAAGGGCAGACTGATAAAGACATGGTAAAGGGCAGACTGGTGAAGACATGGTAAAGGGCAGACTGATAAAGACATGGTAAAGGGCAGACTGGTAAAGACATGGTAAAGGGCAGACTGATAAAGACATGGTAAAGGGCAGACTGATAAAGACATGGTAAAGGGCAGACTGATAAAGCCACAGTAAAGGGCAGACTGGTAGGGCTGGTAAAGACTGGTAAAGGGCAGACTGGTGAAGACATGGTAAAGACATGGTAAAGGGCAGACTGGTAAAGACATGGTAAAGGGCAGACTGGTCCGTCAGGGGAACACAGGGTGGGTTGGCACAGAGACAGCTGAGTTCCCATGGTACTTTAGACCACAGGGCTGCTAGTGGATAGAAACTCTCACAGTTTCAGCCACTGCCTTTGGCATTATACACCACTTCCACGCCTCTACCTCGTCCCAGCTCCAGTCCTCTACCTCGGTCCCAGCTCCAGCCCTCTACCTCAGCCCCAGCTCCAGTCCTCTATGTCTGCCCCAGCTCCAGTCCTCTACCTCGGCCCCAGCTCCAGCCCTCTACCTCGGCCCCAGCTCCAGTCCTCTACGTCTGCCCAGCTCCAGTCCTCTACCTCAGCCCCAGCTCCAGTCCTCTACCTCGGCCCCAGCTCCAGCCCTCTACCTCGGCCCCAGCTCCAGTCCTCTACGTCTGCCCCAGCTCCAGTCCTCTACCTCGGCCCCAGCTCCAGCCCTCTACCTCGCCCAGTCCTCTACCTCGTCCCCAGCTCCAGCCCTCTACCTCGGCCCAGCTCCAGCCCTCTACCCTCGGCCCCAGCTCCAGCCCTCTTACCTCGGCCCCAGCTCCAGACCTATACCTCAGCCCCAGCTCCAGCCCTCTACCTCGGCCCCCAGTCCTCTACCTCGGCCCCAGCTCCAGCCCTCTACCTTGGCCCCAGCCCTCTACCTCGGCCCCAGCCCCAGCCTCTACCTCGGCCCCGCTCCAGCCCTCTACCTCGGCCCAGCTCCAGTCCTCTACCTCGGCTCCAGCTCCGGTCCTCTACCTCGGCTCCAGCTCCGGCCCTCTACTCGGCCCCAGCTCCGGCCCTCTACCTCGGCCCCAGCTCCAGTCCTCTACCTCGGCCCCAGCTCCAGCCCTCTACGTCTGCCCCAGCTCCAGCCCTCTACCTCGGCCCCAGCTCCAGCCCTCTACGTCTGCCCCAGCTCCAGCCCTCTACCTCGTCCCAGCTCCAGTCCTCTACCTCGGCCCAGCTCCAGTCTCTCCTCAGCCCCAGCTCCAGCCCTCTACCTCGGCCCCAGCTCCAGCCCTCTACCTCGGCCCCAGCCCCAGTCCTCTACCTCGGCCCAGCTCCAGTCCTCTTCCTCGGCCCCAGCTCCAGTCCTCTACCTCGGCCCCAGCTCCAGTCCTCTACCTTGGCCCCAGCTCCAGCCCTCTACCGGCCCCAGCCCCAGTCCCTACCTCGGCCCAGCTCCAGTCCTCTAGCTCGGCCCCAGCTCCAGTCCTCTACCTCGGCCCAGCTCCAGCCCTCTACCTCGGCTCCAGCTCCAGCCTCTACCTCGGCCCCAGCTCCAGCCTCTACCTCGGCCCAGCTCCAGTCCTCTACCTCAGCCCCGCTCCAGCCTCTACCTCAGCCCCAGCTCCAGTCCTCTACCCTCGGCCCCAGCTCCAGTCCTCTTCCTCGGTCCCAGCTCCAGCCCTCTACCTCAGCCCCAGCTCCAGCCCTCTACCTCGGCCCAGCTCCAGTCTACCTCGGCCCCAGCTCAGTCCTACCTCGCCCCAGCTCGCAGCCCTCATCGCCCCAGCTCCAGTTCTCTACCTCAGCCCCAGTTCCAGTCCTCTACCTCGTCCCCAGCTTCCAGTCTATCTCGGCCCCAGCTCCGGCCCTCTACCTCGGCCCAGCTCCAGTCCTCTACCTTGCCCCCAGCTCCAGCCCTCTTCCTCATAACCTAAAAACAAGGCCAAATCTACACTGGAGTTGCTTACCAAGAGACAGTGAATGTTCTGAGTTGCCAAGTTCACAGTTTTGACTTAAATCTATTTGAAAATCTATGGCAAGATCTGAAAATGGTTGTCTAGCATGATCAACAACCAATTTGACGAGCTTGAAGAATCCTGAAAAGAATAATGGGCAAATATTGCACAATCTAGGTGTGGAAAGCTCTTAGAAACTTACCCA
>NW_019946801.1:18145-27542 GCF_002910315.2 Salvelinus sp. IW2-2015 | reverse complement strand
GCCGGGGTGGCTCTACATTAGATACCAGAGTGTATGAATATGGGGATGGCTCTACATTAGATACCAGATGGGTGTATGAATATGGGGATGGCTCTACATTAGATACCAGATGGGTATGAATATGGGGATGGCTCTACATTAGATACCAGATGGTGTATGAATATGGGGATGGCTCTACTTAGATACCAGATGGTGTATGAATATGGGGATGGCTCTTACATTAGATACCAGATGGAGTATGAATATGGGGATGGCTCTACATTAGATACCAGATGGTGTATGAATATGGGGATGGCTCTACATTAGATACCAGATGGGTGTATGAATATGGGGTGGCTCTACATTAGATACCAGATGGTGTATGAATATGGGGGTGCTCTACATTAGATACCAGATGGTGTATGAATAGGTGGATGGCTCTACATTAGATACCAGAGGTGTATGAATATGGGGATGGCTCTACATTAGATACCAGCTGGTGTATGAATATGGAGATGGCTCTACATTAGATACCAGATGGTGTATGGATATGGGGATGGCTCTACATTAGATACCAGCTGGTGTATGAATATGGAGGATCTCTACATTAGATACCAGATGGTGTATGGATATGGGGATGGCTCTACATTAGATACCAGATGGTGTATGAATAGGGGATGGCTCTACATTAGGTACCAGATGGTGTATGAATATGGGGATGGCTCTACATTAGATACCAGATGGAGTATGAATATGGAGATGGCTCTACATTAGATACCAGATGGAGTATGAATATGGGGATGGCTCTACATTAGGTACCAGATGGTGTATGAATATGGGGATGGCTCTACATTAGATACCAGATGGTGTATGAATATGGGGATGGCTCTACAATAGATACCAGATGGTGTATGAATATGGCCATGGCTCTACATTAGATACCAGATGGTGTATGAATATGGCCATGGCTCTACATTAGATACCAGATGGTGTATGAATATGGGGATGGCTCTACGTTAGATACCAGATGGCCTATGAATAGGGGATGGCTCTACATTAGATACCAGATGGAGGATAATATGGGGATGGCTCTACATTAGATACCAGATGGTGTATGAATATGGCCATGGCTCTACATTAGATACTAGATTGTGTATGAATATGGGATGGCTCTACATTAGATACCAGATGGTGTATAAATAGGGGATGGCTCTACATTAGATACCAGATGGTGTATGAATATGGGGATGGCTCTACATTAGATACCAGATGGTGTATAAATAGGGGATGGCTCTACATTAGATACCAGATGGTGTATGAATAGGGGATGGCTCTACGTTAGATACCAGATTGTGTGTGAATATGGGGATGGCTCTACATTAGATACCAGATGTGTGTATGAATATGGTGATGGCTCTACATTAGATACCAGATGGTGTATGAATAGGGGGATGGCTCTACATTAGATACCAGACGGTGTATGAATATGGGGATGGCTCTACATTAGATACCAGATGGTGTATGAATATGGAGATGGCTCTACATTAGATACCAGATGGTGTATGAATAGGGGATGCTCTACATTAGATACCAGATGGTGTATGAATATGGGGATGGCTCTACATTAGACACCAGATGGTGTATGAATAGGGGATGGCTCTACATTAGATACAGATGGTGTATGAATATGGGGATGGCTCTACATTAGATACCAGATGGTGTATGAATATGGGGATGGTTCTACATTAGATACCAGATGGTGTATGAATATGGGGATGGCTCTGCATATCCTTCCGGATGTGTTTTAATTTGTTATTTCTGAATTAAAAAGAAAATACGAGTATTCTATGCAAAATCACTTGATAAATCATTGTGAGGACAGTGGAACAGACACTTCCAAGATGGCTTAGCAGTTCAGACGTCATTTCTGTTTCGTATTGTCGTGTCCTGTATATATATATATTTACACCTTTCTTCGCATATCTTTTATATATTTTATTATCCAAGAACTCAACTACAAAAGCTTCCCTGCAAAAGCTTTCCTGCAACCCGCTTCACCAATTACAAAAAAGTTATTTACCTCAAATCTGAAAAACCACCGTGGAAGCTAGCCAGGGGCTAATTCAGAAGCTAGCCAGAAAGCTAACCAGAAGCTATCCGATAGCTAGCCAGAAGCTAATCTGTAGCTGCCCAGAAATTGCCGGTTGCTGGCTAGCGTTGGTGTTTCAGCTGCCCACGTTTTGTGGTCATCAGCTATTCCTTTAGCTCGATAATCTACCGGCACTTTTGTGCAACGCGACTCGGACCGGAGCATTCCGGGACTTTTTTCTCTCAGTTTCCCCGGATTTCAGCGCAGGCTCTGGACATTTGCAGCTAGCTAGCTGCAAACCGTGTGACTACTGGCTTACGTCGATCCCGGAGCAAACTCAAATCATTCCGGAGCTAGCCAGCTGAGGAGTTCCATCAGCCATTCCTGGGCTACAGCCACTATCCGGACCCGTTTTTTTTTTTTGTTGTTTTTTGTTGCTGCAGATACGGAGCCCCACCGGGCCTTCACGACTGACTGCCGACGTTATCTGCCCGAGGGAGTTATCCAACTGGCACCTCCGTCCCGACGTTACTGAACGCTCATCTGGGGCCCGCTAACCGTTAGCTGTCTTATCGGCTGCTATCTGAATAAGTATATCGGACAATTATTATTATTATTATTTATTTATTTTTATTTTTTCTTGGGTCACTATATCTATTTTGCCAATTTGGATTGATCCCCCTACCACACGGAACCCCACTAACCTACCGACGGAAAACGCACGAGGTATCTACAAATAGACTTCCATACTATGCTATCTTGCTACCGATAGCCATCTACCCGGCCAGCTGTCTGGATCGCCGTGACCCCAACCAACCTCTACTCACTGGACCCTTATTGATCACTCGATTAAGCATGCCTCTCCTTAATGTAAATATGCCTTGTCCATTGCTGTTCTGGTTAGTGTTTATTGGCTTATTTCACTGTAGAGCCTCTAGCCTGACACTATACCATATCCAACCTTTCAGTTCCACCACCCACATATGCGATGACATCACCTGTGTTTCAATGATGTTTCTAGAGACAATATCTCTCTCATCATCACTCAATACCTAGGTTTAACCTCCACTGTATTCACATCCTACCATACCTTTGTCTGTACATTATTCCTTTAAGCTATTTTATCGCCCCCAGAAACTTTCCTTTTACTCTTCTGCTCTAGAAGTTTCTAGACGACCAATTCTCATAGCTTTTAGCCGTACCCTTATCCTACTCCTCCTCTGTTCCTCTGGTGATGTAGAGGTGAATCCAGGCCCTGCAGTACCTAGCTTCCACTCCTATTCCCCAGGCGCCTCTTTTGATGACTTCTGTAACCGTAATAGCCTTGGCTTCATGCATGTTAACATTAGAAGCCTCCTCCCTAAGTTTGTTTGTTCACTGCTTTAGCACACCTCTGCCAACCCGGATGTTTTAGCCGTGTCTGAATCCTGGCTTAGAAAGACCACCAAAAATTCTGACATTTTCATCCCCAACTACAAGATTTTCAGACAAGATAGAACGGCCAAAAGGGGGCGGTGTTGCATCTATTGCAAAGATTGCCTGCCAGAGTTCTGTTTTACTATCCAGGTCTGTTCCCAAAACAATTTTGAACTTCTACTTTTAAAAATCCACCTCTCTAAAAAACAAGTCTCTCACCGTTGCCGGCCTGCTATAGACCACCCTCTGCCCCAGCTGTGCTCTGGACACTATATGTGAACTTGATTGCCCCCATCTATCTTCAGAGCTCGTGCTGCTAGGCGACCTAAATTTTAACATGCTTAACACCCCAGACCACCCTACAATCTAAGCTTGATGCCCTCAATCTCACACAAATTATCAATGAACCTACCAGGTACCACCCCAATTCCGTAAACACGGGTACCCCTCATAGATATCATTCCTAAACAAACTTGCCCTCCAAATACACCTCTGCTGTTTTCAACCAAGATCTCAGCGATCACTGCCTCATTGCCTGCATCCGTAATGGTCAGCGGTTCAAACGACCTCCACTCATCACTGTCAAACGCTCCCTGAAACACTTCAGCGAGCAGGCCTTTCTAATCGACCTGGCCGAGGTATCCTGGAAGGATATTGATCTCATTCCCGTCAGTTAGAGGATGCCTGGACATTTTTTTAAAATGCCTTCCTCACCATCTTGAATAAGCATTTGCCCCATTCAAAGAATTTGGAACCAGGAACAGATATAGCCCTTGGTTCTCTCCTGACCTGACTTGCCCCTTAACCAAACAGAAAAACATTCCTATGGCGTTCTGCATTAGCATCGAACAGCCCCCGTTGATATGCAAACTTTTCAGGGAAGCTAGGACACCAGTATACACAGGCAGTTAGAAAAGCCAAGGCTAGCTTTTTCAAGCAGGAAATTGCTTCCTGCAACACAAATTCAAAAAAGTTCTGGGACACTGTAAAGTCCATGGAGAATAAGAAACACCTCCTCCCAGCTTCCAACTGCTCTGAAGATAGGAAAACACTGTCACCACGACAAAATCCACTATAATTGAGAATTTCAATAAGCATTTTTCTACGGCTGGCCATGCTTTTCCACCTGGCTTACCCCTACCCCGGACAACAGCACTGCCCTCCCCTCTGCTACTCGCCCAAGCCTTCCCCATTTCTCTTTTCCCAAATACAGTCAGCTGATGTTCTAAAAGAGCTGCAAAATCTGGACCCTTACAAATCAGCCGGCTAGGATAATCTGGACCCTTTTTCTTCTAAACTATTCTGATGAAATTGTTGCCACCCTTATTACTAGCCTTTTCAACCTCCTCTTTCGTGTCGTCTGAGATTCCCAAAGATTGGAAAGCAGCTGCGGTTATCCCCTCTTCAAAGGGGGGACACTCTTGACCCTAACAGCTACAGACCTATATCTATCCTACCCTGCCTTTCTAAGGTCTTCGAAAAGCCAAGTCAACAAACAGATTTACCGACCATTTCGAAATCCCACCATACCTTCTCCGCTATGCAATCTGGTTTCAGAGCTGGTCCATGGGTGCACCTCAGCAATATTCATACACCATCTGGTATCTAATGTAGAGCCATCCCCATATTCATACACCATCTGGTATCTAATGTAGAGCCATCCCCATATTCATACACCCTCTGGTATCTAATGTAGAGCCATCCACATATTCATACGCCATCTGATATATTTAGATCAGCAAACACTGAGGGGGGAGGAACTAGACAGTGCATTCGGAAAGCATTCAGATTCCTTGACTTGTTCCACATTTTGTTACGTTACAGCCTTATTCTAAAATGGATACAATTTATTGAATTAGTGAACACAATACCCCATAATGACAACGCAATTAAAAAAAAWATATATACACAGAAATACCTTATTTTATAAGTATTCAGACCCTTTGCTATTTTAAGAATATTTTAAAATAATTCACAAAGCAGAGGATGAGAGGTCAAGAGAGTAACAACGATCAATGGAAATAGTGTTTTTTCTGTAACAGGGGATCAATGATCAATGGGTCAGAGACATGGGAAGAATTTGTCTAGGCACTGAGCCTGAAACCGGACACTTGTTATTTGGCC
This sequence comes from Salvelinus sp. IW2-2015, assembly GCF_002910315.2. NCBI lineage: Eukaryota > Metazoa > Chordata > Actinopteri > Salmoniformes > Salmonidae > Salvelinus > Salvelinus sp. IW2-2015. The sequence continues at coordinate 21,934 of NW_019946801.1, read as the reverse complement.
ATTGGCCCAGTTTTATTGCAAGGATTTCTAAATGGTCAACCACAGGCTAGGGCTCGGTTATAACAGTACATGCTGTCCCTTTGTTCTGTGGAGAGAATCACTGAGGACAGGGGAGAATAAACATCTACCTCTCAGTATAACATCTATGATTTGTCCTCTTAGAATACATCTATTTTTCTCCCCCTGATTTGCTCTGGGGTCTGTGTTATTGACGAGTAATATCAACTGCGAACACAATGAGACTCGAAATTGAGATGTTTCTACAACTTGACTGGAGTCCACCTGTGGTAAATACAATTGTTTGGACATGATTTGGAAAGGCACACACCTGTCTTTATAAGGTCCCACAGTTGACAGTGCATGTCAGAGCAAAAACCAAGGCATGAGGTCGAAGGAACTGTCCGTAGAGTTCCGAGACAGGATTGTGTCGAGGCACAGATCTGGGGAAGGGTACCACATTTTTTTTCAGCATTGAATGTTCCCAAGAACACAGGGGTCTCCATCACACTTAAATGGAAGAAGTTTGGAACCACCAAGGCTCTTCCTAGAGCTGGCCGTCCGGCCAAACTGAGCAATCGTGGAAGAAGGGCCTTGGTCAGGGAGAGTTCCTCTGTGGAGATGGGAGAACCTTCCAGAATGACAACCATCTCTGCAGATGGTTGTCCACCAATCAGGCCTTTATGGTAGAGTGGCCAGACGGAAGCCACTCTTCAATAAAAGGTACATAACAGCTGGCTTGGAGTTTGCCAAAAGGCACCTAAAGACTGTCAGACCATGAGAAACAAGATTCTCTGGTCTGATGAAACAAACATTGAACTCTTTGGCCTGAATGCCAAGAGTCACTTCTGGAGGAAACGTGCCACCATGCCTACGGTGAAGCCTGGTGGTGGCAGCATCATGCTGTGGGGATGTTTTTCGGCGGCAGAGACTGGGAGACTAGTCCGGGTGGAGGGAAAGATGAACGGAGCAAAGTACGGAGAGATCCTTCATGAAAACTTGCTCCAGAGCTCTCAAAACCTCAGACTGGGACGAAGGTTCACCTTCCAACAGGACAACAACCCTATGCACACAGCCAAGACAACACAGGAGTGGTTTCGGGACAAGTCTCTGAATGTCCTTGTGGCCCAGCCAAAGCCTGGACTTGAACCCGATCGAACATCCTTGGAGAGACCTGAAAATAGCTGTGCAGCGACGCTCCCCGTCCAACCTGACATAGCTTGAGAGGATCTGCAGAGAGGAATGGGAGAAACTGTCACGTTCCTGACCTTATTTCCTTTGTTTAGTCTTTGTTTAGTTGGTCAGGACGTGAGCTGGGTGGGCATTCTATGTTTTGTGTTTCTATGTCGGGTTTGCTGTTTGGCCTAATATGGTTCTCAATCAGAGGCAGGTGTTTGTTATTGTCTCTGATTGGGAACCATATTAAGGTAGCCTGTTTTCACTGTTTGTTTGTGGGTGATTGTTCCTGTTCGTGCGTTCATGTGTTTTATGTTCTCAGGTTCAGGACTGTAGCTTAGTTGGTTTTCGTCTGTTTATTGTTTTTTGTTAGTATTGAAAGTAGTATTCTAATAAATATGAATATATACCACGCTGCGCTTTGGTCCACCTCTCCTTCCAACGATGAGAGCCGTTACAGGCACTCCCCAAATACAGGTGTGCCAAGCTTGTAGCGTCATACCCAAGAAGACTTGACCGAGTAATCGCTGCCAAAGGTGCTTCAACAGTGCTGAGTAAAGTGTCTGAATACTGATGTAAATATGATATCAGTTTTTTATTTGTAATAAATTAGCAAAAATAACTAAAAACCAGTTTTTGCTTTGTCATTGTGGGGTATTGTGTGTAGATTGACGAGGGAAAAAAAACAATTTAATCAATTTGAGAATAAAACGTATCAAAATGTGGAAAAAGTCAAGGGGTCTGAAAACTTTCCGAACGCACCGTAAACGCTATAGTAAATGCATAATGGCATATATTATACTATCACATCACAGAAGCTGTTTTTAGACAGAGACTCCAATGATCTAACTTACCCATGGAGGGAGTGGCTAGTGTCTGTCGGCCTACGATCTGGGCGGGGCCTAGTCCATCCAGGAAGTCACTAAACTGGCTCTCTGGACCCATACGAGTAGGAGGGAAGATAAACCTAGAGATGGAGAGAATGAACGAGTGATGGTTAGATGGTGGTTTAATGACATGTATCAGTAGTTTAGCAGGAGACAGTGAGGACTACAACATGGACTGAACCAGAGGTCCAGCGGGGTGCGGAGGTGGGTCGTTGAGTACAGGAGACAGTGAGGACTACAACTTAATATTAACCATCCATCTGTCATTATATTACCATCCACTGTCATTATAATTACGCATCCATCTGTCATTATATTACCATCCATCTATCATTATATTACCATCCATCTGTCATTATATTACATCCATCACTGTCATTATATTAACCATCCATCATTCATTATACGATCCATTATCATATATCCATCCATCTGTCATTATATTACTCCTCTGTCATTATATATTCATCATCTGTCATTATATTACCATCCATCTGTATTATATTACCATCCATCTTCATTATGTATACCATCCATCTTCATTATATTTTACCATCCATCTGTCATTAATTTACCATCCATCTGTCATTATAAATTACCATACCATCTGTCATTATATTACCATCCATCTGTCATTAAATTATTACCATCCTTGTCATTATATTCCCTCACTGTCATTTATTACCATCCATCTGTATTATATTTACCATCCATCTGTCATATATTACCATCCATCTATCATTATATTACCATCCTCTGTCATTATATTCCATCCATCGTGTCATTATATACCAATCCATCTGTCATATATACATGCATCTGTATTAATACCATCTCATCATACATTATATTACCATCCATCTGTCCATCTAAGTCACACCAACTCTGACAGCTTTTACAGAATGTACGTTATAAACTAATACTACCATAGTACTGACGCACAATACTACATAAATCTATATACGCAAGGAGTCCCAGACGGCAGCATCAACTCCACAAACGATCGCATATACTTATGTTACTCATATATTGCTAGTGCTCTGCTCAACTGGTTGTCGTCGAGCCGTTGTACTAGCCTGTACCACAGCTGCCCAACCTCCGCACTCGTGGTTGCAGTCCATGTTAAGTCCCACTGTCCCTGTACTCAACGACCCACCTCCGCACCCCGCTGGACCTCTGGTTCAGTCGCTGTCGTAGTCCTCACTGTCTCCTGTATCCAACGACCCACCTCCGCACCCCGCTGAGACCTCTGGTTCAGTCCATGTTGTAGTCTCCCACTGTCTCCTGTACTCAAACGACCCACCTCCGCACCCGCTGGACCTCTGGTTCAGCTCCATGTTGTAGTCTTCACTGTCTCCTGTACCCAACGACCCACTCGCGCCCGCCGCCTGCGACCTCTGGTTCAGTCCATGTTGTAGTCTCACTGTCCCTGTCACCACGCACCCACCCCCGCACCCGTGGTCTCTGGTTCAGTCCAATGTTGTAGTCCTCACTGTCTCCTGGACTCAACGACCCACCTCTCCGCACCCCGCGGTGGACCTCTGGTTCAGTCCTGTTTGTAGTCTTCACTGTCTCCTGTACCAAGACCCACTCCGCACCCCGCTGGTGCCTCTGGTTCAGTCCATGTTATAGTCCTCACTGTCTCCGTGTACTCAACGACCCACCTCCGCACCCAGCTGGACCTCTGGTTGCAGAGTGGGTAAGGGCCTGCGGGCGGGCCCCGCACTCG
>NW_019946801.1:10859-13059 GCF_002910315.2 Salvelinus sp. IW2-2015 | reverse complement strand
TATAGTCCTCACTGTCTCCTGTATCAACGACCCACCTCCGCACCCCGCTGGACCTCTGGTTCAGTCCATGTTGTAGTCCTCACTGTCTCCTGTACCAACGACCCACCTCCGCACCCGCTGGACCTCTGGTTCAGTCCATGTTGTAGTCTTCCACTGTCTCTCCTCACTCAACGACCCACCTTCCGCACCCCGCTGGACCTCTGGTTCAGTCCATGTTGTAGTCTCACTGTCTCCTGTACCAACGACCCACCCCGCTGCGACCTCTGGTTTCAGTCCATGTTTAGCCTCACTGTCTCCTGTACTCACGACCCACCTCCGCACCCCGCTGGACCTCTGGTTCAGTCCATGTGTGGTCTCACTGTCTCCGTTACTCAACGACCCACTCCGCACCCCGCTGGACCTCTGGTTCAGTCCATTTGATAGTCCTCACTGTCTCCTGTACCCAACGACCCACCTCGCACCCGCTGCTTGCCTCTGGTTCAGTCCATGTTTAGTCCTTCACTGTCTCCTGTACTCAACGACCCACCTCCGCACCCCGCTGACCTCTGGTTCAGTACCATTGATGACAGATGGATGGTAATATAATGACAGATGGATGGTAATATAATGACAGATGGATGGTAATATAATGACAGATGGATGGTAATATAATGACAGTATTAGTAACGTACGTTCCGTCAGAGCTGTTGGAGTTGGTGCTACCGTCCGTGGACTCCTTGCTGCCCTGTCGCGTGACCCGGTTCCTCATCTCCACAGCGATACCCGTCTCCGTGCTCCGTCTGATCGTACTGCGCAGCTTCTTCGCTCGTTCTTCTGGAGATAAGAGGTCAGAGGTCAGGGGTTAGAGGTTAAAGGTTAGGGGTTTAAAGGACCGCTCAAGACCTTTCTGAAGACTTCTAGTATCTCGTATCGAAGTCGTGTATCTGACAACAACGAGTCAAGGTTTAAAGGTGCACTATGCAGAAATCGCTCCGCCATTTCATGTTTGCTAAAATACGAATAGTTAACCTCATTTCTGTTTATGTGACAAAACAAAGCATAGAGAATGTAGATAATCATTGAACCATCTAAAACGCTATGAAATATATTTTCAATTACCAAAAATATTGTATTTTTATATGTTTGAGGGTGGTGTACAAAACTGAAAGTAAAAAATGCAAAAACTAAAATTAAGAACGGGAACCATAGAAATATAGCACATAAAACAGGCCTTTCCTATACACTAAAACATTCACACTAGTTTCCCATCAGTTCCACCAGTGGCCTGTCCTCTAAACTAAAACATTCACACTTTTTCCCCATCAGTTCCACCAGAGGCCTGTCCTCTAAACTAAAACATTCACACTAGTTTCCCATCAGTTCCACCAGAGGCCTGTCCTCTACACTCAAGCATTCACAATAGTTTCTCACACTCTCTCATTCTCTTTCTCACCAAATCTCTCTCTTTACTCTCTATCTCCATCTCTCTCTCCACCCTCTCCCTCTATCTCACACCATAGTAAATCAGCAATGGAAAGGATGGATGTATGACGAAGGAAACAAAGAAAGAGTGTAAGAGGAACTGTTTATGCAAAGAGAAAATCAGCTCTCTGCTGCATCTCCCCGGCTAGCTCTCTGTTGTATCTCCCCAGCTAGCTCTCTGCTGCATCTCCCTGGCTAGCTCTCTGTTGTATCTCCCCGGCTAGCTCTCTGCTGCATCTCCCCGGCTAGCTCTCTGCTGCATCTCCCCGGCTAGCTCTCTGTTGTATCTCCCCGGCTAGCTCTCGGCTGCATCTCCCCGGCTAGCTCTCTGCTGCATCTCCCCGGCTAGCTCTCTGTTGTATCTCCCCGGCTAGCTCTCTGCTGCATCACCCGGCTAGCTCAACGCTGCATCTCCCCGGCTAGCTCTCTGCTGCAGCTCTGGTGACCGTAGCAACCGAGACAGACAGTCCAGATGATAAGAGACTAAAAATACACTAATCTCCTCACATGCACACAAACACACAAACACACATGCAGACACACACAGCGATCGATGTGTGGTTATTAATGGAGTTAGTATGTGGGAGGTAGAGGGGAGACAGTGGACACTGGTGATTTAGAGTATGGGGAGGTAGGGGGGAGACAGTGGACACTGGTGATTTAGAGTATGGGGAGGTAGAGGGGAGGCAGTGGACACTGGTGATTTTGAGTATGGGGAGGTAGGGGGGAGACAGTGGAC
>NW_019946801.1:8820-10334 GCF_002910315.2 Salvelinus sp. IW2-2015 | reverse complement strand
CCTGGTGATTAGAGTATGGGGAGATACGGGGGCGGGGGGAGACAGTGGACCCTGGTGATTTAGAGTATGGGGAGGTAGGGGGGGAGACAGTGGACACTGGTGATTTAGAGTATGGGGAGGTAGGGGGGAGACAGTGGACACTGGTGATTTTGTCAAACTACAGTGAGACTCCTTAAGTATGCCCTGATCTAAGGGAAATATTTGAGGGTCTCTATGCAATGCCCTAGGTAAGGGGAAATTATTCCTTAAAGGTAAATCCTGGTGTCTTCTTGCCGTGGGCTCAAAATGAAAGAGAAAGTCCTACCTGCTCGCTCTAATTGTGTAGTACCTCATCTGTTCTCCTTTTTGTTTTGTGAACTTCTCGGGCATGTTCTCTGTTAAACAGGCTATGGGAATTTTTGTAACTTTTACGACCTTAGCTTAGTGCTAGCTTTACCATGGGATGGGCCCCAGCCATCAACCTGTAAGTCTCTGCTCTTTAATTACTTGTTATTTTTATCTCTTATTCTTATCCGTATTTTTTGTAACTGCATTGTTGGTTAGGGGCTCGTAAGTAAGCATTTCACTGTAAGGTCTACACCTGTTGTATACGGCACATGTGACTAATAAAATTTGATTTGATATGTGGTTATGTTTTAGTTGTGTTGTGTTTAAAAATTAAATGTAGGTGGTAGATCAGCTTTAATACTGCAGATAGATTGTGGCGTCTATCAATGTAATTGTCTGCATCATTTCCAATCCCCCATGTTTTTGTAAATATATATATATACAGTATATATATATATTTTTGTTTATTATTTTCCCCTACCCCTACCATCCCTTCCCTAATTGGAGTAAACTAATGGACAACAACAATTAGGCTTCTACTTCCAGTTTATACATACTATATACATGTTACGGACACAGTATATTATACATTCGTTATCTTTTGTTTGTTTTTAGTCCCATCCTTCAGCTCCACTCAACCCCTCTCCCATCTATCTCTGAACACCATCCAGTCCCATCCTTCAGCTCCACTCAACCCCCTCCCATCTATCTCTGAACACCATCCAGTCCCATCCTTCAGCTCCCTTCAACCCCTCCCATCTATCTCTGAACACCATCCAGTCCCATCCTTCAGCTCCCCTCAACCAGGGGTTGAGGGGAGCTGAAGGGATGGCCTGGATGGTGTTCAGAGATAGATGGGAGGGTTGAGGGGAGCTGAAGGATGGGACTGGATGGTGTTAAGGAGATAGATGGGAGGGTTGAGGGAGCTTGAAGATGGGACTGGGTGGTTTAGAGATAGATGGAGGGGTTGAGGGGAGCTGAAGGATGGGACTGGATGGTGTTCAGAGAATAGATGGGAGGGGTTGAGGGGAGCTGAAGGATGGGACTGGATGGTGTTCAGAGATAGATGGGAGGGGTTGAGGGGAGCTGAAGGATGGACTGGATGTGTTCAGAGATAGATGGAGGGGTTGAGGGAGCTGAACGGAGGACTGGATGGTGTTCAGAGATAGATGGGAGGCAGTTTAGGG
>NW_019946801.1:0-3731 GCF_002910315.2 Salvelinus sp. IW2-2015 | reverse complement strand
CAAATCGATCAATAATATAAGATGTATAATTCTTGAATAACCAATCTGTAGAAACTATTTGAGAAAAGAAAGGTGAAACTTTTGTTGAATTCCTCACAAATCACATTGAAAAAATATATGCAAATTAAATAAAACTGAAGGGATGGTGTTCAGAGATAGATGGGAGGGTTGAAGGGGAAGCTATAGGAATGGGACTGATGTTTTAGGAGATAGATGGGAGGGTTGAGGGAGCTGAAGGATGGGACTGGATGTGTTTCAGAGATAGATGGGAGGGGTTGAGGGGAGCTGAAGGATGGACTGGGTTGTTCATAGATGGGAGGGTTTGAGGAGATGAAAGATGGGGACTGGATGGTGTTAAGATAGATGGGAGGTTGAGGGGGAGCTGAAGATGGGACTGGATGGTGTTCAGAGATAGAGAGGGAGGGGTGAGGGAGCTGAAGGATGGGACTGGATGGTGGTCAGAGAAAGATGGGGGTGTGGAGGGGAGCGAAGGATGGGACTGGATGGTGTTCAGAGATAGATGGGGGGGTTGAGGGGAGCTGAAGGATGGACTGGATGGTGTTCAAGAGAAGATTAATGGGGAGGAGCGCAGGGAAGAGAGGACTGTGGTGGTCAGAAGATAGAGGAATCCCATCTATCTCTGAACACCATCCAGTCCCATCCTTCAGCTCCCCTCAACCCCTCCCATCTATCTCTGAACACCATCCAGTCCCATCCTTCAGCTCCCCTCAACCCCTCCCATCTATCTCTGAACAAGATCCAGTCCCATCCTTCAGCTCCCCTCAACCCCTCCCATCTATCTCTGAACACCATCCCGTTTCTATTTGCCGTATATTTTTCAACGTTGCTGTTTCACAAAAGTTCTGAACCTTTCTATTCTCATAGAATTAAAGATGAACAGTTTTGAGTCCAGCGTTGTTTTGCGTATCAGTTCATAAACCATGTGCCATGGAATCAGTACATCGAAAATCTCTTCCCAACTATTTTGCAATTTATATGGCACAGCTGTCAATTCGTTGGTCCTGAAATGAAGCTGGTATACTTTTTTATTTATCACAATTTTCTTTAGCCAAAGATGGTCTCTAATGCAGACAAGATCCTTACTTTCTTCCCCTTCCACTTGCCTCTTCCATTTTTGCAGTAATGCTACTGTCTATAACTTAATGGGGACAACAACCACCCGAGCCACTGCCTGTTCACCCCGCTGTCATCCAGAAGGCGAGGTCAGTACAGGTGTATCAAAGCTGGGACCGAGAGACTGAAAAACAGCTTCTATCTCAAGGCCACCAGACTGTTAAACAGCCATCACTAACACAGAGAGGCTGCTGCCTACATACAGACTTGAAATAATTGGCCACTTTAATAAATGGAACACTAGTCACTTTAATAATGTCACTTTAATAATGTTTACATATCTTGCATTACTCATCTCATCTGTACTGTATTTTATACCATCTATTGTATCTTGCCTATGCCGCTCTGTCATTGCTCATCCATATATTTATATGTATATATTCTGAGTCCATTCCTTTACTTAGATTTGTGTGTGTTAGGTAGTTGTTGGAGAATTGTTAGATGACTTGTTAGATATTACTGCACTGCAGGAACTAGAAGCACAAGCATTTCACTACACTCACATTAACATCTGCTAACCATGTGTATGTGACCAATAAAATTGGATTGGATTTGATTTGGGGGCTTCCCTCATCAGTAATCTATCGCAGATTATTTTTTAACAACTACAAACGGACACGGCCATCTATTGTTGCTCGTGAACATATGAACAGGTCTAGACAATAGAGACCCATCTATTGTTGCTCGTGAACATATGAACAGGTCTAGACAATAGAGACCCATCCACTTAGCTAGATGCGTCTGAGGGATTGATTTGGTTTGATATATAAAAAAAAAAAAGATAAATATAACCTTTATTTAATTAGGCAAGTCAGTTAAGAACAAATTCGTATTTACATGACGGCCTAGGAACAGTGAGTTAACTGCTTTGTTCAGGGGCAGAACGACAGATTTTTATATTGTGACCTTGGGGATTCAATCTAACAACCTTTCGGTTACTGAGCCCAACGCTCCTAACCACTAGGTACTGCCTGCTACCCTCACATACGGCGACCTGTCGCTCATACACCGACTAGTGTACCTGCCTCTTAAACCACGCCTGGCTCCTGCCTCTACCACTTGGCTTAACCTGCCTCTAACCCACTTAGGCTACCCTGCCTCCTGAGACCACTATGCTACTTCCTGCCCCTTGCACAACCCATAGGCCTACGCTGCCATTACACCTATCTCAGGCTACCTGCCTCTATACCAGCTCAGCGCTACCTGCCTTACACACTGAGGCTACCTGCCTCGCTCATGGCTACGACTCAGGCCATATGCGCCTACCTCCTATAACCATAGGCTCACCGTAGCCTCCACCACTAGGGCTACCTGGCTTCTAACCACTAGATACCTGCCTCCACCACATTCGCGGCTACCCTGCCCTCCAACCCACGTACTGCTTACCACTGCGTATCGATGTCAACACTCGTAGGCTACCTGCTTTCCACTAGCTACCGTCAACCACTAAGGCTAGCTATGCCGCCAACTCCACGTCGGTACCTGCCTCTTCAACCACTCCTAGGCTACCCTGCCTCTACATAGCCAACCTAGGCTACTCCTGCCTCTAAGACCACTAGCTCAGCTGCCTCCAACCACTAGGCTACCTGCCTCTAACCACTAGGCTACCTGCCTCTAACCACTAGGCTACCTGCCTCTAACCACTAGGCTACCTGACTCTAACCACTAGGCTACCTGACTCTAACCACTAGGCTACCTGCCGCGTGTTTACCAGAGAAAATGTGAAAAACAGCATGTCAGGAAATAGGCAGAGTAGATATAATGTATTTGTACCTGGAGATTTCTCCTTCCTCTAGGCTACTACTTTCACCACCTGGTTACTACACTACCTCACTCTGTTTAGCACGTGGCCTCGTGAATTCTTAATGAGATATGGGTGGGGCTAAGGCTTAAGAGGGTGTGAACGATGCTGAATGGGACTACTCAAAAAAAGAGCTCTTGAGTGTTAAAACGTTCAAGTGGATTATCTGGTACTTGTCTACAAGGTGGAATAACACTTTTATCACATTTCAAATAAGCATAACTTCTCCATGTTTCCCCCAACTATACCATTTTGAAGCTCTGACGCTGTATTTTTTTTATAACATATACAAACAAGACACTCTTGGAAATGGTACAAGAGACTCGATTAGGAAATGTAGTCACATACACTGAGTGTCGTACCAAAGGCACTTATCAATCTTTTTGTTGTTGTTGTTGCTATTCTACTTCTGAATGGCACACATACACAATCCATGTCTCAATTGTCTCAAGGCTTAAACATTCTTCTTTAACCCCGCCTCCTCCCGTTCATCTACACTGATTGAAGTGGATTTAACAGGTGACATCAATAAAGGATCATAGCTTTCACCTGGATTCACCTGGTTAGTCCATGTCATGGAAAGAGCAGGTGTTCCTAATGTTTAGTCCACTCAGTGTACGGTAAAGATGTAATGTTGACAGGGTAGTAATATAGTGACGTAGGCTGTAAATAATGTAGGTTTTCTGGTACAGACTCCAACCGTTCCACTAGTGGTTCTACAGGTCCCAGGTCTGTTATACCAGTGTTACATCACTATAGACTCCAACAGTTCCACTAGTGGTTCTACAGGTCCCAG
>NW_019946800.1:24369-27555 GCF_002910315.2 Salvelinus sp. IW2-2015 | reverse complement strand
TACGTGTCGCTGATCACAGTTTGTCAGTCAATCAACCAACCAGTAATCTAACCAATAAAACTCATCCAACGCTACTACCTTGACAACACAGCACAATGTGAAGGACTAGGATGATAGCTGTTACATAAGCGATATATGGAGAGCTGTGTTGGTACAGATCAGGCATGGCGAGTAGTTCAGTTGCGAGTAGATTAGAGTATAGAGTCAGCGGATAAATTCGCTAGCAGTATGAGCATTGAGTATGTAGGGTATGTAACCACGATCAAGGCTGGCATATACAGCTCTTAACCAGTGGCCTAGTGGAGACAAGGAAGTCGTGGCGGCTAGAGTCATAGAGGCACCACGATAGCAGTCAGATCGATGTATAGATCATTCGTAGTGAACTAGTTATACACGTTATATGTGGCTGTACTGGGGTGACAAGGCTACGGGCTAGTGTATTCGCGCACTTGGCTTGAGGTCTTTACATGGCACTTGTTGGATAGTGGCTTAAGTGGTACAAATTCTTCTCACATAATCTATCGATAATTCCTATCATATTTTAAAGTGGCTGGAGTTTGAGCCTCAGAGATAATGTTGGCGCCCAGCGCGGCCGTCCTGAGAATGTGTTACGTGGATGGCTAGTTTTAAGCCTAGTTGTATGCGCGATAGTAGTTACACTCGAAGCTGTTTTTCACTGTCAGTCTCACTCGGTCCCTGCTTTGGATGCCCTGTACTTGACGCTCTCGCTTCTGGATTGAATAGCGGGTGAACCGAAGGCAGTGCTTTGGGTGGTTGTTGGTCCTTTGAGTGATCTTTATGGCTTCCAACTGTGACACTCGGGTGGTGTAAGGTGTTCGCTGGAGGGCAGGTAGTTTGCCACTGGTGATGCGTGTCTGGCAGACCTCACTACCCTCTGGGACGAGCCTTACGGTTTGTGGGCGGAGCAGTTGCCGTACCGTAGGCGGTGATACCAGCGCTGGAGGATCGCTCTTCCGATTTGGTCATGACGCCTGTCGAAGTCTCTGTCGCACAGTGCCGTTTGTCTGACAGAGTTGAAGCTCGCATGAATTTCTTTCAGCTCTGAGTTGAACGAGGCGCTGCTGCGCGTTCTTCACAACGCTCGTCTGTGATAGCGCGATGGACCAATTCAGTTTGTCCGTGAATGTGTACAAGACCGAAGTGATCTTAAGAACTTTGCATCACACCGGATGTTCTCGCTAGACGAGTAGGACGGCAACCGTCAGATGTGGATGAGCGGGGGGCTCACGTCTGCTGTTTTTCTGATACGTCACATTCAGAATATCTCCTTTGTTTTGTTGCCTGTTGAGCTTGATGAGGATAGATTTTTTGGCCTTACTTCATGAACCACAAACACTCGAGGAGCCCTCAACCTTTCAACTTGTTGGCTCACCTGTCTAGGTTCCCGGCGTTCTATCGTCGTTGTTTGGTTGATCAAGCTACACTGTAGTGTCATCGCACGCAACTCTGGATGACTCTGCCGAGCCGTTGCGCAGGGCGTGACATTCCGTCCTGAGGGCAAGTAAGTCGTCCAGGGTTAACCAGGGAGTAGCAGCGCAGAACGCGCTAGAACGCACGCTTGTGGGGCCAGTGTTTGAGGATTCAGCGGGTGGAAGATGCTCCTTGAGTCATTAACCTAACAAACTTGTCTCCGCTGCACCTACTGGGCGGTCCTGGGCACCGTCAGGAAGATCCAGGTCCCACCGTAGTGCGTCGGACACAGGAACTGCGGGGTGAGAACCTCCCTCACGATGCAGGTCAGCGAGTCACACTCAGACACGCTTCGGGCACCCTGAAACCCACACCTCTTTAAGGAAAATAGCCTTAGGATAGGATATAAGTAAATCCTTCCTAAACCCCTGCTTCCCCCCTCTTAAAAGAGTTTGATGGCACTCTTGTAAGTGGTTGTCACTGAATATCAATAAAGGTGGAATGCACCCAATTTGTAAAAGTCGCTCTGCGATAAGATAGCGTTCTGCTAAATGACTATATTTGTAAATGTGAATCGTAATGTAAATTATATGTATCGTGCGCCTATTATAGCCTATTATAAACCAGGTAGTTTGGGACCAGGATGCTGATTGGCGGAAACAGCATTTCAGCTGTGTGTATACCAGACAATATACCATGGGTATGACACAAAATGCTTGTTAATTATGTTGGTAACCAGTTTATAATATGAAAAACAATGTTGGCTATTTGAGGTCAAGCTACTATGATAATGCAGTATTGTTCAGTATCCTCTAGAGGGCGATAYATTACCTCTCCATCAGTCTGTTGCGTAGGGCGTTTATACTCCTAGGCACAGATCTAGAATCTGCTCATGAATCCAAAATCAAAACCTTAACCATTACGACCAAAACACCAAACTAACCTTAGATCAGTGTCTGGAGGCTGTTAGAAATACTGAAGAAGACACGGGGCGCATTGGAGCGGATCACTTTTGTCAGGGCTGTGATCATTGTTGGTCACCACCCTGACAAAAGTGATCCTCTCCAATGCGCCCCGCCCCGTGTCTGCTTCTTCTACATGCCAGGATGTAGAAGAGCAGAGGGACATTGTCCAATGCCTGGAGGGAGGGAGAGATAGAAAGGAGCAGGGTGATGAGAGAGAGAGAATGAGGCTATGTGCTGTGTGTTTAGGTCTATAAGAAAAAGTTACAGAGCCAACCAAGGCTCATGAATGTTGGTAATGTACAGGTTAATTCACTATAGAACAAATCTATAAAATATAAATCAGCTATTRTGTGGCAAACTAGATGGAAAGAAAATGACCGATTGTTTGATCAACAAAGTTGGCCTTTCAAAGTGTGTTGCATCATGGTTATAAAAAGACTTGCGACTACATGTCGACTGAATTAACTTTACAAACATCAGTTTTTTATGAAGTCGCCTTCAAGTCGCTGCAATTGCTTCTCACCAACTGCACCATGCAGCCATCACCTGCATTTTGGGAAGTGCTATTTTGTATTTATTTATTTATTTAACCTTTATTTAACCAGGTAGGCAAGTTGAGAACAAGTTCTCATTTACAACTGCGACCTGGCCAAGATAAAGCAAAGCAGTTCGACACATACAACAACACAGAGTTACACATGGAGTAAAACAAACATACAGTCAATAATACAGTATAAAAATAAGTCTATATACAATGTGAGCAAATGAGGTGAGATAAGGGAGGTAAAGG
>NW_019946800.1:15319-18153 GCF_002910315.2 Salvelinus sp. IW2-2015 | reverse complement strand
GAATACAGTAGGGGAAGAGGTAGTTGTTTGGCCTAAATTATAGATGGGCTATGTACAGGTGCAGTAATCTGTGAGCTTCTCTGACAGCTGGTGCTTAAAGCTAGTGAGGGAGATAAGTGTTTCCAGTTTCAGAGATTTTTGTAGTTCGTTCCAGTCATTGCAGCAGAGAATTGGAAGGAGAGGCGGCCAAAGGAGGAATTGGTTTTGGGGGTGACAGAGAGATATACCTGCTGGAGCGCGTGCTACAGGTGGGTGCTGTTATGGTGACCAGCGAGTTGAGATAAGGGGGGACTTTACCTAGCAGGGTCTTGTAGATGACCTGGAGCCAGTGGGTTTGGCGACGAGTATGAAGCGAGGGCCAGCCAACGGAGTGTACAGGCCGCAGTGGTGGGTAGTATGGGGCTTTGGATGACAAAACGGACGGCACTGTGATAGACTGCATGCAATTTATTGAGTAGGGTATTGGAGGCTATTTTGTAAATGACATCGCCGAAGTCGAGGATTGGTAGGATGGTCTGTTTTACAAGGGTATGTTTGGCAGCATGAGTGAAGGATGCTTTGTTGCGAAATAGGAAGCCAATTCTAGATTTAACTTTGGATTGGAGATGTTTGATGTGAGTCTGGAAGGAGAGTTTACAGTCTAACCAGACACCAAGGTATTTGTAGTTGTCCACATATTCTAAGTCAGAACCGTCCAGAGTAGTGATGCTGGACGGGCGGGCAGGTGCAGGCAGCGATCGGTTGAAGAGCATGCATTTAGTTTTACTTGTATTTAAGAGCAGTTGGAAGCCACAGAAGGAGAGTTGTATGGCATTGAAGCTCGTCTGGAGGGTTGTTAACACAGTGTCCAAAGAAGGGCCAGAAATATACAGAATGGTGTCGTCTGTGTAGAGGTGGATCAGAGACTGACCAGCAGCAAGGGCGACATCATTGATGTATACAGAGAAGAGAGTCGGCCCAAGAATTGAACCCTGTGGCACCCCCATAAAGACTGTCAGAGGCCTGGGCAACAGGCCCTCCAATTTGACACACTGAACTCTATCAGAGAAGTAGTTGGTGAACCAGGCGAGGCAATCATTTGAGAAACCAAGTATATCGAGTCTGCCGATGAGGATGTGGTGATTGACAGAGTCGAAAGCCTTGGACAGGTCAATATGTCAATCAATGTTTTTGTTTGACCCACGCGAACATGGCCAAAGCCCTGACTGAAACAGGAACCAACTTTGCCAGGATTCTAAAGCTACAGGAGATAAAAATGAAAGTCTCTCTAACCAATAAATTGTAGACATGTTATGTTTTCCGTTTATGAGTGTGTGATATGTGTTAGGGTTAGAAAAGTTTATTTGGATATTTATTTWAAAAAATTAAATAAACAATAGCAGCTATGTTGACAGTGCCATAATGATATGAGCCTTGCTGTTGGAAAACCCTTACACTGTATGACCTTRGGCTGTCGCAGGTGCACCTACCCCCAACTTCACTCTCCYACTTTCGTCTACGGTCGGCTTCGTTYGGCTTAACGCTCAAACACACCAGCAGGAGGACACACACGTGTGTATGTGCATTTGTAATGGCTGTGTTCGAGAGAATCAAAACCGCAAATTGTGACTGACTGATAAACAAATAATAATACGTGTTATTTCTGATGCAAGGTGATTTGTAGATCAGTCAGTTAGCAGTCGCCTGCAGTCGTTTTGATGCTCTTGAACATGGCCAATGTCTCGCCCCCTTTCCACATCTGCACTGAACTGAAAATAACTAGACAGGTGGGAAGAAAAGGAAATAGTATTGTGACCTCTAACCCCTTCCTCCGCCTCCTTCCATCTCTCCCCGGGCCACACCACCCAATGGYCTGACAGGGRGCAGAMCCTGCTGGGAGAAACAACACAGGATTCTGGGAAAAGCAGAGGGAGGGCTTTTCTTCTTAATGAAAACACCACCTGTGTCTGTCCCTTTATACAATCTGGGTATCAAAGAGGCCTTATTTGTTTAAAGATGTTTTTTGTTGTTGAGCGGTTAGATCTGAAAGTGTTTGTTTGCTTTCTAGTCGTCTGAAGAGTGCTGGAGAGAAACACTTCCCTGCTGAGGACACACAGCTGATGGAGGAGGATGGATATCCTCACACACACGCACATGCACACACACACACACACAGGAGTAAACCAGGTGTACACACACACCTGGTGTCAAGTATGTTCCATGCTGACAGGCAATCCCCCATGACCTGTGCTCAGCTGTAAGGTCAAAGGTAAATAGGTCCACCAGTCATGAGATAGCATCATCATGGCTCTTGTAATGTTAAAGAGATTCAACCAAACATGGCTCCCTACCCGGGATTCCATGCCGCTCCCTACAGTACTCTAAAGGACTGGTCATTCACTAGCAAAGTACTTGGCAACATGATATGCCAGAGACAGAACAGTGATATGACGCCCATTTGGCAGCCAGTTACTTACTCTGACCTACTTTCAGCTAAACCACAGGAGTTTTACTTACTCTGACCTACCTTCAGCTAACCCACAGGAGTGTTACTACTCTGACCTACTTCAGCTAAACCACAGGAGTGTTTTTACTCTGACCTACCTTCAGCTAAACCACAGGAGTGTTACTTACTCTGACCTACCTTCAGCTAACCCACAGGAGTGTTATTTACTCTGACCTATCTTCAGCTAAACCACAGGAGTGTTATTTACTCTGACCTACCTTCAGCTAAACCACAGGAGTGTTTTTTACTCTGACCTACCTTCAGCTAAACCACAGGAGTGTTATTTACTCTGACCTACTTCAGCTAAACCACAGGAGTGTTATTTACTCTGACCTACCTTCAGCTAAAC
>NW_019946800.1:8723-11221 GCF_002910315.2 Salvelinus sp. IW2-2015 | reverse complement strand
CTTATTCCTGAAATGCGCAACGATTATGCGGGACTTCTGAATGAGTGATTTAGATCAGTCAGTTAGCAGTCGCCTGCAGTCGTTTTGATGCTCTTGAACATGGCATGTCTCGCCCCCTTTCCACATCTGCACTGAACTGAAAATAACTAGACAGGTGGGAAGAAAAGGAAATAGTATTGTGACCTCTAACCCTTCCTCCCGCCTCCTTCCATCTCTCCCGGGCCACACCAACCAATGACTGACAGGGTGCAGATCCTGCTGGGAGAAACAACACAGGATTCTGGAAAAGCAGAGGGAGGGCTTTTCTTCTTAATGAAAACACCACCTGTGTCTGTCCCTTTATACAATCTGGGTATCAAAGAGGCCTTATTTGTTTAAAGATGTGTTTTGTTGTTGAGCGGTTAGATCTGAAAGTGTTTGTTTGCTTTCTAGTCGTCTGAAGATGGCTGGAGAGAAACACTTCCCTGCTGAGGACACACAGCTGATGGAGGAGGATGGATATCCTCACACACACGCACATGCACAACACACACACACAGGAGTAAACCAGGTGTACACACACACCTGGTGTCAAGTATGTTCCATGCTGACAGGCAATCCCCCATGACCTGTGCTCAGCTGTAAGGTCAAAGGTAAATAGGTCCACCAGTCATGAGATAGCATCATCATGGCTCTTGTAAATGTTAAAGAGATTCAACCAAACATGGCTCCCTACCCGGGATTCCATGCCGCTCCCTACCAGTACTCTAAAGGACTGGTCATTCACTAGCAAAGTACTTGGCAACATGATATGCCAGAGACAGAACAGTGATATGACGCCCATTTGGCAGCCAGTTACTTACTCGACCTACTTTCAGCTAAACCACAGGAGTTTACTTACTCTGACCTACCTTCAGCTAACCCACAGGAGTGTTACTTACTCTGACCTACCTTCAGCTAAACCACAGGAGTGTTATTTACTCTGACCTACCTTCAGCTAACCCACAGGAGTGTTACTTACTCTGACCTACCTTCAGCTAACCCACAGGAGTGTTATTTACTCTGACCTATCTTCAGCTAAACCACAGGAGTGTTATTTACTCTGACCTACCTTCAGCTAAACCACAGAGAGTAGTGTTATTTACTCTGACCTACCTTCAGCTAAACCACAGGAGTGTTATTTACTCTGACCTAACTTCAGCTAAACCACAGGAGTGTTATTTACTCTGACCTACCTTCGCTAAACCACAGGAGTGTTATTACTCTGACCTACCTTCAGCTAAACCACAGGAGTGTTATTTACTCTGACCTACCTTCAGCTAAACACAAGGAGTGTTATTTACTCTACTACCTTCAGCTAAACCACAGGATCTATGAGTGTTATTACTCTGACACCTTCAGCTACCACAGGAGTGTTAATATCTCTGACCTACCTTCAGCTAAACCACAGGAGTGTTATTTACTCTGACCTACCTTCAGCTAAACCACAGGAGTGATAGTGATATTACAGTTACTTCTCGACCTACCTTCAGCTAAACCACAGGAGTTGTTATTTACTCTGACCTACCTTCAGCTAAACCACAGGAGTGTTATTTACTCTGACCTACCTTCAGCTAAACCACAGGAGTGTTATTTACTCTGATCAACCTTCAGCTAAACCACAGAAGTGTGACATCCACCATCAGTGTCAAGCCAACTTCATGTATGGTGATGTGTGTATGTGTGCGTTTATCTTTACAGCACCATGGCAATCACATGCTCACAATCACACACACACACACACGCACACACACACACACATTACATCTTTTTTTTTACAAAAAACACCCGAAAATCTGGTGTTTCTATGTCAAATGGTTTTGTTATATTTCAGTCTTCTGTGATTTACAGTGCCTCCCGTAATTATTGAGACAGTAAAGCATGTTTTCTTCTTTTGGCTCTATACTCCAAAATGTTGGATTTGAAATCAAACTTTGACTATGAGGTTAAAGTGCCGACTGTCAGCTTTAATTTGAGGGTATTTTCATCCAAATCGGGTGAACCCACTTTTTGTACAGAGTCCCTCAATTTTAGGGGAGCAAAAGTATTGGGACATATTCACTTATATATGTATTAAAGTAGTAAAAAGTTAAGTATTTGGACCTCTATTCTGTCATTTTGGGGTAATTMTTATTGTAAATAAGAATATAAAATGTTTCTAAAGACTACCATGATTACGGATAATCCTGAATGAATCGTCAATAATGATGAGTGAAAAAGTTACAGACGCACAAATTTCATACCACCAAGACGTGCTAACCTCTCCCTATTAAACCATAACAGGGGAGGTTAGCATTTTTAGGGGGGTATGATATTTGTGTGTCTGTAACTTTCTCACTCACCTACAGTCTCTGGAGCATCATTCTGTTTGAGAGAGAGAGAGCAAGAGAGAGCGAGTGAGAGTGAGAGAGAGAGAGAGAGAGAGAGAGAGAGAGAGAGAGAGAGAGAGAGAGAGAAGAGAGAGAGAAGAAATAGGAGAA
>NW_019946800.1:0-2186 GCF_002910315.2 Salvelinus sp. IW2-2015 | reverse complement strand
GATAAACAAACTGACCTTGTTTAACAGCTGTGTGGTGTGTGTGTGTGTGTGGTGTGTTGTGTGTGTGTGTGTGTGTGTTGTGTGGTGTGTGTGTGTGTGTGTGTGTGTG
The DNA here is from genome assembly GCF_002910315.2 of Salvelinus sp. IW2-2015. Classification (NCBI taxonomy): domain Eukaryota; kingdom Metazoa; phylum Chordata; class Actinopteri; order Salmoniformes; family Salmonidae; genus Salvelinus; species Salvelinus sp. IW2-2015. The sequence continues at coordinate 2,077 of NW_019946800.1, read as the reverse complement.
TGTGTGGTGTGTGTGTGTGTGTGTGTGTGTGTGTGTGTGTGTGTGTGTGTGTGTGTGTTGTGCGTGCGTGCGTGCGTGTCGTATGCTGTTGTGTGCAATAGGCAGAAAGACAGAAAGAAAGAAAAAGTGAGAGAGATTGGGAGAGAGTGAGAGAGAATTACAGGGGGGACGTTCATTGTGATCCACGGTCAGACTCTGAGGCTCTAGTTTCCATGGTAACGCTATTGCGGGGTGTTAGGATGTTGTTCATACAGGGAAGCATGGKGARGTGGTTATTTTACCATAGAAGGACAGGAACAAGGGGATACAATGGAGCCCTTTTCCRATAGACATTTCAGAGGTCTTCTTTTATACAGTGCATTCGGAAAGTATTCAGGCCCCTTCACTTTTTCCACATTTTGTTACGTTACAGCCTTATTCTAAAATGGATTAAATAAAATAATTCCTCATCAATCTACACACAATACCACATAATGACAAAGTGAAAACAGGTTTTTAGAAATAAAATAAAAACAGAAATACCTTATTTACATAAGTATTCACACCCTTTGCTATGAGACTCGAAATTGTGCTCAGGTGCATCCTTTTTCCATTGATTGAGATGTTTCTACAACTTGTTTGGAGTCCACCTCTGGTAAATTCAATTGATTGGACATAATTTGGAAAGGCACACACCAGTCTATATAAGGTCCCACAGTTGACAGTGCATGTCAGAATTAAAACCAAGCCATGAGGTCGAAGGAATTGACCATAGAGCTCCGAGACAGGATTGTGTTGAGTCACAGATCTGGGCAAGGGTACCAAAACATTTCTGCAGCATTGCAGGTCCCCAAGAACACAGTGGCCTCCATCATTCTTAAATGGAAAAAGTTTAGAACCACCAAGTCTCTTCCTAGAGCTGGCCACCCGGCCAAAGTGAGCAATCGGGGGAGAAGGGCCTTGGTCAAGGAGGTGACCAAGAATCCGATGGTCACTCTGACAGAGCTCCAGAGTTCCTCTGTGGAGATGGGAGAACTTTCCAGAAGGACAATCATCTCTGCAACACTACACCAATCAGGCCTTTATGGTAGAGTGGCCAGACAGAAGCCATTCCTCAGTAAAAAGCACATGACAGCCCGCTTGGAGTTTGCCAAAAGGCACCTACAGGACTCTCAGACCATGAGTAACAAGATTCTCCGGGTCTGATGAAACCAAGATTGAACTCTTTGCCCTGAAGAGTAACCTGGCACCATCCCAACGGTAAAGCATGGTGGTGGCAGCATCATGCTGTGGGGATGTTTTTCAGAGGCAGGGACTGGGAGACTAGTCAGAATTGAGAGAAAGATGAATGGAGCAAAGCGCATAGAGATCCTTGATGAAAACCTCCTCCTGAGCATTCAGGACCTCAGACTGGGGCGAAGGTTCACATTCCAACAGGAAAACAACCCTAAGCACACAGCCAAGACAACGCAGGAGTGGCTTCGGGACAAGTTTCTGAATGTCCTTGAGTGGCCCAGCCAGAGCCCGGACTTTAACCAGATCGAACATCTCTGGAGAGACCTGAAAATAGCTGTGCAGTGACACTCCCCATCCAACCTAACAGAGCATGACAGGATCTGCAGAGAAGAATGGGAGAAACTCCCCAAATACAAGTGTGCCAAACTTGTAGCGTCATATCCAAGAAGACTCAAGGCTGTAATCGCTGCCAAAGGTGTTTCAACAAAGTACTGAGTAAAGGGTCTGAATACTTATGTAAATGTCATATTTCATTTATTTATTTGTTTTTCWAAATTTGAAAACATTTCTAAAAACTGTTTTTGCTTTGTCATTATGGGGTATTGTGTGTAGATTAATAAGGGGGGGGAAACGATTTCATCCATTCTAGAATAAGGCTGTAAAGTAACAAAATGTGGAAAAAGTGAAGGGGTCTGAATCCTTGTATATGAACATATGTACTTGAGTGCATTTGTGTAGGTGGCTGCATGTMGGTGGATGTACATATAATATATATCTTACTCTTTCTCCTAAAGCAGTGATATTGATGGATTTGAGCCAAGTATGTTGGTTTGGTCAATAGTAACCATACACAGACTCAGAC
>NW_019946799.1:14415-27561 GCF_002910315.2 Salvelinus sp. IW2-2015 | reverse complement strand
AGTGCATATCTAGGTGTTGAGTAGTAAGTATTCAGGTGTGTAGTATTAGTATCTAGTGGTGTGTAGTGTAATTGTGTGTTAGTAGTTATCTAGTGTGTGTATAGTATATCCTAGTGTGTTGTAAGTAGTAGTTATCTAGGTGTTAGTGTATACTCTAGGTGTGTAGTTTAGATTATCTAGGGTGTTAGTTACAGAGTAGTTTATTAGTGATCTTATGTTTGTAGTATCAGTTATATCTAAAGGTCTTGTACAGTAGTTAGTATATCTTGTGTGTTTAGTAGGTAGTTTATCTAGTGGTGTGTTAGTAAAGTAGTATATCTCAGGGTGTATAGTATAAGTTAATCTGTGTTCTGTGGCGAGTAAGTGTAGTATATCTAGTGTTTGTATCAGTCTAGTAAGTAGTATATCTAGTGTCGTAAGTACTTTTAGGTGTGTATAGTATAATCTGGTGTTGTAGTAGTGTTATCTTGGTGTGTCACCAAGTAGTAGTTACAAGGTGTTGTATAGTGTATCTAGGTGTTGTTAGTGTAGTCTTTAATCAGTGGTGTGTGTAGAAATTTTTTTGTCAGGATTGTAGAGTAAAAAGTGTATATAGGTGTGTATTAAGTAGTCAGTATATCTAGGTGTGTAGTAGTAGTTATTATCTAGGGTACGTAGTAGTATATCTAAGTGTGTAAGTATATATACTCTAGGTGTTTTGTTGTAGTAGTAAGTATATCTAGGTGTGTAGTAGTAAATAGTAGATATCTAGGCGCTTTGATTCGTTTATTTGTTGTTTTTGTCAGTAGTAGTTAGTATATTAGGGGTAGTAGTGTACCCAAAGCTCGGTCTGTCGATGATCTTAAGGTGACTTGTAGTAGTAGTAGTATATATTTAGGGTTTTGTAGTTAAGTAGTTATCTAGGTGTGTAGTAGATATAGTATGTAGGTTGTTAGTAATAGTTTATATCTAGGTGTTGTAATAGTAGTAGTAGTATTCTAAGGTGATTTTTTGTTTAGTGTATAGTAGTTATCTAGGTTTTTGTATAAGTAGTATATTCTAAGGTGTGATCAGTAGTTATATCTAGTGTTTGTAGTAAGTATGTAATCTAGGTGGTGTAGTAGTAGTATAGCTAGGTTTGTTGTAAGTAGTAGTATATCTAGGTGTGTAGTAGTAGTAGTGTTCATCTAGGTGTTGTTAGTAGTAGTAGTAGTATAATCTAGGTGGTAGTAGTAGTATATCTAGGTGTGTATATAGGTATATCCTAGGTGTGTGTAGTAGTAAGTGTATATCTAGGTGTTTAGATTATAGTAGTATATCTAGGTGTGGTAGTAGTAGTGTAGTATATCTAGGTTGTAGTGTAAGTATTCTAGGTGTGTAGTAGTAGTAGTTATCATAGGTGTGTAGTAAAGTAGTTATATCTAGGTGTGTGTAGTGTGAGTAATCTTAAGGTGTTGTATATAGTAGTATATCTGGGTGTATATAGTAGGATATCTAGGTGTGAAGTGTTATCTAGGTGTGTAGTAGTAGTATTCTATGTGTGTAGTATAGTATATCTGGTGATGTAGTGTAGTAGTATATCTAGGTGTGGTAGTAGAGTTAATATCTAGGGTGTGTAAAGTAGTATAATTCTAGTGTGTATTAGTAGTAGTATATCTTAGGTGTGTAGTAGTAGTATATATTCTAGGTGTGTAGTAAGTAGTTAGTTACTCTACGGTGTTAAGTATGTAGTATATCTAGGTGTGTAGTATTAGTAGTATATCTAAGGTGATTTGTACGTGCGTAGTCAGTTATCTAGGTGTGTAGTAGTAGTTATTATCTAGTGATTGTGCTGTAGTAGTATATAGTAATCTAGGTGTTGTATTAGTAGTAGTATTCTAGGGATTGTAGTGTAGTAGATCTAGTGAGTATATCTAGGTGTGTATGATTGTTTTTAGTACAGTCAAGTCAGTAAGTGTTATATCTAGGTGTGTAAGCTAGTGGTATATTAGTGTGTAGTAGTAAGTTAGTGTTATCTAGGGTGTCTTATTGTAGTATGTAGTGTATATTAGTGGTCTGTAGTAGTAGTAGTAATATCTAGCGTGTTCTGTATTAGTAGTATTATCTAGTCGCGTGTGTGTTTGTTATAGTCAGTAGTAGTATATCTAGGTGTGTAGTAGTGTATATCTAGTTGTTAGTAGTAGTTATATCTAGTGTGTCTTCGTAGAGAGAACCATTGAGGAGACAGCCGAGAGGAGGATACACAGGTGCACACATGGAACCACACCTTCTGTTACCATTCCATATGGCTGGTAGGGGGCTGCAACCACACATCAGCACAACAACCTTTTTAACAGATACTTTAACATTAACAGTCTTTTAAATGCTCAAGCGGCACAGCACTCAAGAGGTAATCATTCCCCAGTATATTATATAATTATGAAGATTTTTTCTATCGTGTATCAAGTTGGCTATATATATGGATTTTTCTTACCGTTGTATAAGTTCTTAGTATATTGGCAGCGTACTCCGCTGTTCCTCTAATGAAGAACAGAACATCAAGTTGAGTTGACCAGAGAGGCGTTAACCCTTTGAGGAACCGTTATGCGCGTTAAAACCTACAGGAGGTATCTCTCAGGAAACAGGTTGCGTTTAAACCTACAGTGAGGTAATTCGCAGGAAGGTTGGAGTTAAAACCTAAGGGTATCTCTCCAGGAAGGGTTGGAGTAAAAATCCAGGAGGTTCTCTCCAGGAAACAGGGTGGCGTTAAACCTACAGGAGGTCTCTCTCAGGAACAGGTGGAGTTAAAACACAGGAGGTATCTCTCCAGGAACAGGTTGGAGTTAAACCTCAGGAGGTATCTCTCAGGACAGGTTAGTTAAAACACAGGAGTTTTCTCTAGAACAGGTCGGAGGTAACTACAGGAGGGGTCTCCTCCAGAAACAGGGTCGGAGTGCATGCTCTAACTTCAACCTCCCTTTACTTACTATATTACAGGGGAAACAAGTATTGATTACACTGCCATTTGCAGGTTTTGCCACCTTACAAGCATGTAGAGGTCTGTAATTTTTTTTATCATAGTACCTTCAACTGTTGAGAGACGGAATCTAAAATAACAAAATCCAGAAATCACATGGTATGATTTTTAAGTATTCATTAGCATTTATTGCATACTAAGTATGGATACATCAGAAAGAGCAAACTTAATTTGGTACAGAAACCTTTGTTTGCAATTACAGAGATATACGTTTCTGTAGTTCTTGCCAGGTTTGCACACCACTGCAGCAGGATTTTGCCCACCCTCCATACAGACTTTCAGGTTTCTGGGCGTCGCTGGGTCATACGACTCAGCTCTCCCAAAGATCTCTATTTGTTTCAAGTCTGGAGACTGGCTAGGCCACTCCAGGGACCTGAGATGCACTTCTTACGGAGCCCTCCTTAGTTGCCTGGCTGTGGTTTCGGTCGTTGTCATTGCTGGAAGACCCAGCCACGACCAATCTTCAATGCTTTACTGAGAAGGAGGTTGTTGGCCAAATTCTGCGATACATGGCTACCATCCTCCCCTCATACGGTGCAGTCGGTCCTGTCCCTTCATAAGGCATCCAAAATATATGATGTTCCACCTCCCATGCTTCCAACGGTTGGGTCGGGTTTCTTGGGGTTGTACTCATCTTCTCTTCCTCCAAACACGGCGAGTGGGTTTGACCAAAAAGCTCTATTTTTGTCTCATAGACCACATGAACCTTCTTCCCATCCTCCTTGTATCATCAAGATGGTCATTGGCAACTTCGACGGGGCCTGGACATGCGCAGGCCTTGAGCAGGGGGCCTTGCGTGCCTGCAGGATTTTTAATCCATACGGCGTCTGAGTGTGTTAATATGGTTTTCTTGAGACTGTGCCAGCTCTCTTCAGTTCATTTGGAAAAACCCCAGGTCCTGCCCGGTTGTGTTAGTTTTTTTTTTTTTCTTTTTGGGCTTGGCGAAATTTTTTTTTTTTTTTTTTTTTTTTCCTCACCTCCATTGAATATTGATGCCCCCGAGGTTGATCTTGCATGGAGCCCCAGGACCGAGGGTGATTGACCGTCATCTTGAACTTCTTCCATTTTAGAATTGCGCCAACAGTTGTTGCCCTTCTACCCAAGCTGCTTGCCTATTTCTGTAGGTCCATCCAGCTGTGCAGGTCTACAATTTTATCCCTGATGTCTACACAGCTCTCGTCTCCCATTGTAGAAGTTGGAGTCTGTTGATGAGGGTGTGGACAGGGTTCTTTTTATACAGTAACGAGTTCAAAACAAGGTGCATTATACAGTAATGTGGAGGAGAACAGGAGTTCTTAAAGAAGAGAGCGTAACAAGTGTCGTGTGTGAGAACGGAATTCTTATGGTTTGTAGGTGTATCAAAGTTATGTCATGCAATGAAAATGCAAATTAATTACTTAAATCATCAATGTGATTGGTAACAATATACAGTGTTACCTATGATAAAATTTTCAGACCTCTACATGCTGTGTAAGTAGGAACCTGGCAAAATCGGCAGTGTATAAATACTTTTCTCCCAATATATTGATATATCATTAATTTAATATTAATTGTAATAGGATAAGAACTGACAAGTATTTTATATTTATTATTGTTTATCACTAATCTAGGTATAAGTTAGAGGCAGATCTCTATTGTTTTTCCCCACCCTGGTCCCTCTTATTGAACACCAGTTTTAAAGATGTTTAATTGAAACTGACCTCGCAGCCAGGAGTGGTTACTGGAAGAGCATCTCTGTGGCTTCCTCTCCATTCTTAACCTTACGAGGGTTCAGGTTTATTGGATTACATTGAGAGGTTAATATAGATTTACACCCACCTTTGGGAGGGTTAATATAGATAACACTGGGAGGGTTAATATAGGATAACACAACTGGGAGGGTTAATATTAGATACACACTGGAGGGTTAATATAGGATACCAAACTTAATCATATTCTTAATGATGTATTCTCTCTGCTTCCTCTTTGCCTCTCATCTCTTCCCCCCCTCTCTTCGCCTCTCTTTCCCTCCTCGCTCTCTCTCTCCCTCCTCTTCTCTCTCTCCCCCCCGCACCCCCCCCCCCGCCGCCCCCCCTTTCTCATTTTTACAGGATGTATGTCCTCACCTGATATCCTGAATATGGAATGCTCTATTTGCAACGTATATCCATTTCTACCAGGAGAACTATGTACATTTCCATGTTTTTATATTTAATATCAACCTGTTGTAATGTGTGTATTATATGATTGTATTAAAGATCTAACTGAAATGAGGAGCTAGTATATAGACACTGGGTGGTAATGATCCGTGCTCTCACCTCTCTCTGGTTGGGGAATCCGTTGGAGCTGATGATGCGTTTGTAGTACTGAACCGAGGCTTTTGGGTAACGTGGTTTATTCTTGTTCCTGAAGTCTACGTAGTATAGGCCAAACCTCTCGGAGTAGCCCTCGTCCCACTCAAACTTGTCCAGCAGAGACCAGGCGGTGTAGCCGCGCACGTTCACTCCGTCTTTGATGGCTAAAAAAAAAGAAAGAAAGCGGAGAACAAGATCACGTCTGTTTTTTAAAGTTTCGAAAGACAAAACCGGGCGATCGCGTCACTGTCGTAGCCAAAAAAGTGGAAGTACATCACACCGTTTTTAGTCGGGGTTTAATACCGTATTCAATTCAAAAGGTACTCTGGATTTTACTGGAATAGACACTGTTCTTAGTTACTGAATAATACTGAATGTATCATATGGGATTGTTGAAGAGTCTTGGTTAAACACGGGGAATAATAATAGTCCCATCAGATTACAATCCAAAACAGAGGTGTAGACATGTTGTGGGTATTACAGTAACGGTTCCAGTAATTTATTTAAAAAATGTAAACCATTTTTTATTTTGAAAGGGAAGACATATTGATCCCGAGATATAATACAATATAAAATGTACATTAGACACCAGATACAGAGCATTCGGAAAGTATTCAGACCCCTTGACTTTTTTCACAATGTGTTACGTTACAGCCTTATTCTGAAATGGATTAAATAGTTCCCCCCCCCTTCAATCTACACACAATACCCCATAATGACATCACTAAACCTGTTTTTGCTTTGTCAATATTGGGTATTCAGAAATTGTTGCACATTTGTTAAAAACTGAAAAATCCAATTTACATAAGTATTCAGACCCTTTACTCAGTACTTTGAAGCACCTTTGGCAGTGATTACAGCCTCGCGTCTTCTTGGGTAGGACGTTACAAGCTTGGCACACCTGTATTTGGGGAGTTTCTCCCATTCTTCTCTGCAGATCCTCTCAAGATCTGTCAGGTTGGATGGGGAGCGTTCAGCACAGATATTTTCAGGTCTCTCCAGAGATGTTCGATTGGGTTCAAGTCCAGGCTCTGGCTGGGCCACTCAAGGACATTCAGAGACTTGTCCCGAAGCCACTCCTGCGTTGTCTTGGCTGTGTGTTTAGGGTCGTTGTCCTGTTGGAAGGTGAACCTTCGCCCCAGTCTGAGGTCCTGACTAGTCTCTCGGCCCCTGCTGCTGAAAAACATCCCCATGGCATGATGCTGCTTTTTATTTAATCCATTTTAGAATAAGGATGTAACGTAACAAAATGTGGAAAAAGTCAAGGGGTCTGAATTCTCTCTGAATGCACGTTAAATAAATACAGTTGAAGTCGTAAGTTTACATACACTTAGTTTGAAGTCATTAAAACTCGTTTTTCAACCACTCCACAAATTTCTTCTTAACAAACTATAGTTTTGGCAAGTCGGTTAGGACATCTACTTTGTGCATGACAAGTAATTTTTCCAACAATTGTTTACAGACAGATTATTTCACTTAATTCACTGTATCACAATTCCAGTGAGTCAGAAGTTTACATACACTAAGTTAACTTTAGAAGCTTCTGATAGGCTAATTGACATAATTTGAGCCAATTGGAGGTGTACCTGTGGATGTATTCCAAGGTCTACCTTCAAACTCAGTGCNCAATACCCCATAATGACATCACTATACCCAATATTGACAAAGCAAAAACAGGTTTTCAGAAATTGTTGCACATTTGTTAAAAACTGAAAAATCCAATTTACATAAGTATTCAGACCCTTTACTCAGTACTTTGAAGCACTTTTGGCAGCGATTACAGCCTCGCGTCTTCTTGGGTAGGACGTTACAAGCTTGGCACACCTGTAATTGGGGGGTTTCTCCCATTTCTTCTCTGCAGATCCTCTCAAGATCTGTCAGGTTGGATGAGGAACGTTCAGCACAGATATTTTCAGGTCTTTCCAGAGATGTTCGATTGGGTTCAAGTCCGGGCTCTGGCTGGGCCACTCAAGGACATTCAGAGACTTGTCCCGGAAGCCACTCCTGCGTTGTCTTGGCTGTTTGCTTAGGGTCGTTGTCCTGTTGGAAGGTGAACCTTCACCCCAGTCTGAGGTCCTGACTAGTCTCTCAGGCCCTGCCGCTCAAAAACATCCCCATGGCATGATGCTGCTTTTTATTGAATCCATTTTAGAATAAGGATGTAACGTAACAAAATGTGGAAAAAGTCAAGAGGTCTGAATTCTCTCCGAATGCACTGTAAATATATACAGTTGAAGTCGGAAGTTTACATACACTTAGTTTGAAGTCATTAACTCGTTTTTCAACCACTCCACATTTCTTCTTAACAAACTATAGTTTTGGCAAGTCGGTTAGGACATCTACTTTGTGATTGACACAAGTAATTTTTTCAACAATGCTTACAGACAGATTATTTCACTTATAATTCACTGTATCACAATTCCAGTGGGTCAGAAGTTTACATGCACTAAGTTAACTTTAGAAGCTTCTAATAGGCTAATTGACATAATTTGAGCCAATTGGAGGTGTACCTGTGGATGTATTCCAAGGCCTACCTTCAAACTCAGTGCCTCTTCGCTTGACATCATGGGAAAATTAAAAGAAATCAGCCAAGACCTCAGAAAATCAATTGTAGACTTCCACAAGTCTGGTTCATCCTTGGGAGCAATTTCCAAAATGTTTTATTTGTGTGTGAATATTACAGTTGAAGTCAGAAGTTTACATACATCTTAGCCAAATACATTTAAACTCCGTTTTTCACAATTCCTGATATTTAATCCTAGTTAAAAATTCCCTGTCTTAGGTCAGTTAGGATCACCACTTTATTTTAAGAATGTGAAATGTCAGAATAATAGTAGAGAGAAAATGATTATTTCAGCTTTATTTCTTTCATCACATTCCCAGTGGGTCAGAAGTTTACATACACTCAAATAGTATTTGGTAGCATTGCCTTTAAATGTTTTAACTTAGATCAAACATTTTGGGTAGCCTTCCACAAGCTTCCCACAATAAGTTGGGTGAATTTTGGCCCATTCCTCCTGACAGAGCTGGTGTAACTGAGTCAGGTTTGTAGGCCTCCCTGCTCACACACGCTTTTTTCAGTTCTGCCCACACATTTTCAAGGGATTGAGGTCAGGGCTTTGTGATGGCCACTCCAATACCTTGACTTTGTTGTCCTTAAGCCATTTTGCCACAACTTTGTAAGTATGCTTGGTCATTGTCCATTTGAAAGACCCATTTGCGACCAAGCTTTAACTTCCTGACTGATGTCTTGAGATGTTGCTTCAAATAACCACATAATTTTCCTGCCTCATGATTTCATCTATTTTGCGAGGTGCACCAGTCCCTCCTGCAGTAAAGCACCCCCACAACATGATGCTGCCACCCCCGTGCTTCACGATTGGGATGGTGTTCTTCGGCTTGCAAGCCCCCCTTTTCTCCAAACATAATGATGGTCATTATGCGCAAACAGTTCTATTTTTTGTTTTTTTATTATAATTCTCATTTACAACTGCGACCTGGCCAAGATTAAGCAAAGCAGTGCGACACAAACAACAGTTACACACGGAATAAACAAATGTACAGTCAATAACACAATAGAAAAAAAGAAAGTCTATATAGTTGTGGTGTGCAAATGGAGTAAGGATAAGGCAAGAAATAGGCCATAGTAGCGAAGTAATTACAATTTAGCAAATTAACACTGGAGTGATAGATGAGCAGATGATGATGTGCAAGTAGTGATACTTGGGTGCAAAAGAGCAGAAAAGTAAATAAAACAGCATGGGGATGAGGAGCATCTTCACAGGGTCCTTGCTGTTGTTCTGGGATTGATTTGCACTTTTCGCACCAAAGTACGTTCATCTCTAGGAGACAGAACGCGTCTCCTTCCTGAGCGGTATGACGGCTGCGTGGTCCCATGGTGTTTATACTTGCGTACTATTGTGTACATGATGACGTGGTACCTTCAGCGCGTTTGGAAATTGCTCCCAAGGTGAACCAGACTTGTGGAAGTCTACAATTGATTTTCTGAGGTCTTGGCTGATTTCTTTTAATTTTCCCATGATGTCAAGCGAAGAGCACTGAGTTTGAAGGTAGGCCTTGGAATACATCCACAGGTACACCTCAATTGGCTCAAATTATGTCAATTAGCCTAATAGAAGCTTCTAAAGTTAACTTAGTGCATGTAAACTTCTGACCCACTGGAATTGTGATACAGTGAATTATAAGTGAAATAATCTGTCTGTAAGCATTGTTGAAAAAATTACTTGTGTCAATCACAAAGTAGATGTCCTAACCGACTTGCCAAAACTATAGTTTGTTAAGAAGAAATGTGGAGTGGTTGAAAAACGAGTTAATGACTTCAAAACAGTGTATGTAAACTTCCGACTTCAACTGTATTATTTACAGTGCATTCGGAGAGAATTCAGACCTCTTGACTTTTTCCACATTTTGTTACGTTACATCCTTATTCTAAAATGGATTCAATAAAAAGCAGCATCATGCCATGGGGATGTTTTTGAGCGGCAGGGCCTGAGGACTAGTCAGGACCAGACTGGGGTGAAGGTTCACCTTCCAACAGGACAACGACCCTAAGCAAACAGCCAAGACAACGCAGGAGTGGCTTCCGGGACAAGTCTCTGAATGTCCTTGAGTGGCCCAGCCAGAGCCCGGACTTGAACCCAATCGAACATCTCTGGAAAGACCTGAAAATATCTGTGCTGAACGTTCCTCATCCAACCTGACAGATCTTGAGAGGATCTGCAGAGAAGAAATGGGAGAAACCCCCCAATTACAGTGTGCCAAGCTTGTAACGTCCTACCCAAGAAGACGCGAGGCTGTAATCGCTGCCAAAAGTGCTTCAAAGTACTGAGTAAAGGGTCTGAATACTTAGTTAAATTGGATTTTTCAGTTTTTAACAAATGTGCAACAATTTCTGAAAACCTGTTTTTGCTTGTCAATATTGGGTATAGTTGATCATTTGGGGTATTGTGTGTAGATTGAAGGGGGGGGGGGAACTATTTAATCCATTTCAGAATAAGGCTGTAACGTAACACATTGTGAAAAAAGTCAAGGGGTCTGAATACTTTCCGAATGCTCTGTATCTGGTGTCTAATGTACATTTTATATTGTATTATATCTCGGATCAATATGTGCTTCCCTTCAAAATAAAAAATGGTTTACATTTTTTAAATAAATTACTGGAACCGTTACTGTAATACCCACAACATGTCTACACCTCTGTTTTGATTGTAATCTGATGGGACTATTATTATTCCCCGTGTTTAACCAGACTCTTCAACAATCCCATATGATACATTCAGTATTATTCAGTAACTAAGAACAGTGTCTATTCCAGTAAAATCCAGAGTACCTTTTGAATTGAATACGGTATTAAACCCCGACTAAAAACGGTGTGATGTACTTCCACTTTTTTGGCTACGACAGTGACGCGATCGCCCGGTTTTGTCTTTCGAAACTTTAAAAAACAGACTGATCTTGTTCTCCGCTTCTTCTTTTTTTTTAGCCATCAAAGACGGAGTGAACGTGCGCGGCTACACCGCCTGGTCTCTGCTGGACAAGTTTGAGTGGGACGAGGGCTACTCCGAGAGGTTTGGCCTATACTACGTAGACTTCAGGAACAAGAATAAACCACGTTACCCAAAAGCCTCGGTTCAGTACTACACGCATCATCAGCTCCAACGATTCCCCAACCAGAGAGAGGTGAGAGCACGGATCATTACCACCCAGTGTCTATATACTAGCTCCTCATTTCAGTTAGATCTTTAATACAATCATATAATACACACATTACAACAGGTTGATATTAAATATAAAAACATGGAAATGTACATAGTTCTCCTGGTAGAAATGGATATACGTTGCAAATAGAGCATTCCATATTCAGGTGAGGACATCATCCTGTAAAATATTGAGAAAGAGGGGGGGGGGAGAGAGAGAGAGAGAGGGAAGAGAGAGAGAAGGGAGGGGACAAGAGAGCGAGAGAGAGGGGGGAAGAGAGAGAGAGAAAGAGGGAAGAGAGAGAATACATCATTAGAATATGATAAGTGTGTATCCTATATTAACCCTCCCAGTGTGTATCCTATATTAACCCTCCCAGTGTGTATCATATTAACCCTCCCAGTGTGTATCCTATATTAACCCTCCCAGTGTGTATCCTATATTAACCCTCCCAGTGTATATCCTATATTAAACCCTGAACCCTCGTACAGGTAGAGAATTGGAAGAGAGGCCACAGAGACCTCTCTTCCAGTAACCAGCTCCTGCTGCAGGTCAGTTCACATTAAAACATCCCTTTAAAACTGGTGTTCAATAAGAAGGGACCAGGTGGGAAAACAAATAGAGATTCTGCCTCATAACTTATACCTAGATTGAGTGATAAACAAATAAATATTAATATATAAAATCACTTGTCAGTTCTTATCCTATTACAATTAAATTAAATGTAAATGATGATTATCAATATACTTTGGGGAGAACAAGTATTGATACACTGCCGATTTTGCAGGTTTTCCTACTACAAAGCATGTAGAGGTCTGAAATTTTTATCATAGGTACACTGTATATTGTACCAGAAAATCACATTGTATGATTTTTAAGTAATTAATTTGCATTTTATTGCATGACATAACTATTTGATCACCTACCAACCAGTAAGAATTCCGTCTCTCACAGACTTGTTAGTTTTTCTTTAAGAAGCCCTCCTGCTCCACTCATTACCTGTATTAACTGCACCTGTTTGAACTCGTTACCTGTAAAAAGACACCTGTCACACACTCAATCAAACAGACTCCAACCTCTTCACAATGGCCAAGACCAGAGAGCTGTGTAAGGACATCAGGGATAAAATTGTAGACCTGCACAAGGCTGGGATGGACTACAGGACAATAGGCAAGCAGCTTGGTGAGAAGGCAACAACTGTGTGCGCAATTATTAGAAAATGGAAGAAGTTCAAGATGACGGTCAATCACCCTCGGTCTGGGGCTCCATGCAAGATCTCACCTCGTGGGGCATCAATGATCATGAGGAAGGTGAGGATCAGCCCAGAACTACACGGCAGGACCTGGTCAATGACCTGAAGAGAGCTGGGACCACAGTCTCAAAGAAAACCATTAGTAACACACTACGCCGTCATGGATTAAAATCCTGCAGCGCACGCAAGGTCCCCCTGCTCAAGCCTGCGCATGTCCAGGCCCGTCTGAAGTTTGCCAATGACCATCTGGATGATACAGAGGAGGAATGGGAGAAGGTCATGTGGTCTGATGAGACAAAAATAGAGCTTTTTGGTCTAAACTCCACTCGCCGTGTTTGGAGGAAGAAGAAGGATGAGTACAACACCCAAGAACACCATCCCAACCGTGAAGCATGGAGGTGGAAACATCATTCTTTGGGATGCTTTTCTGCAAAGGGACAGGACGACTGCACCGTATTGAGGGGAGGATGTATGGGCCATGTATCGCGAGATCTTGGCCAACAACCTCCTTCCCTCAGTAAGAGCATTGAAGATGGGTCGTGGCTGGGTCTTCCAGCATGACAACGACCCGAAACACACAGCCAGGGCAACTAAGGAGTGGCTCCGTAAGAAGCACTCAAGGTCCTGGAGTGGCCTAGCCAGTCTCCAGACTTGAACCAAATAGAAGATCTTTGGAGGGAGCTGAAGTCCGTATTGCCCAGCGACGGCCCAGAAACCTGAAGGTCTGTATGGAGGAGTGGGCCAAAATCCCTGCTGCAGTGTGTGCAAACCTGGTCAAGAACTACAGGAAACGTATGATCTCTGTAATTGCAAACAAAGGTTTCTGTACCAAATATTAAGTTCTGCTT
>NW_019946799.1:10859-12688 GCF_002910315.2 Salvelinus sp. IW2-2015 | reverse complement strand
CACATCACTGAACAAAAAATATATAAATGCAACAATTTTAAAGGCCCGAATCAATGGATTCCACATTACTGGGAATACAGATATGCATCTGTTGGTCACAGGTAACTTTTTTTATAAAGTAGGGGTGTTGATCAGAAAACCAGTCAGTATCTGGTGTGACCACCATTTTCCTCATGCAACGCGACACATCTCCTTCACATAGAGTTGATTGTGGCCTGAGGAATGTTATCCCACTCTTCAATCAAAGTTGCTGGATATTGGCGGGAACTGGAACACGCTGTCGTACACGTCGATCCAGAGCATCCCAAACATGCTCAATGGGTGACATGTCTGGTGAGTATGCAGGCCATGGAAGAACTGGGACATTTTCAGCGTCCAGGAATTGTGTACAGATCCTTGTGACATGGGGGCTGTGCATTATCATGTTGAAACAGGTGATGGTGGCAGATGAATGGCACGACAATGGGCCTCAGGATCTCGTCATGGCCATCGATAAAATACAATTTGGTTCGTTGTCCATAGCTTATGCCTGTCCATACCATAACCCCACCGTCACCATGGGGAACTCTGGTCAAAACGTTGACATCAGCAAACCGCTCACCCACACAACACCATAAACTGCCTGGTACAGTTGAAACCGGGATTCATCTGTGAAGAGCACACTTCTCCAGCGTGCCAGTGCCCATCGAAGGTCAGCATTTGCCCACTGAAGTCGGTTACGACGCCAAACTGCAGTCAGGTGAAGACCCTGGTGAGGACGACGAGCACACAGATGAGCTTCCCTGAGACGGTTTCTGACAGTTTGTGCAGAAATGGTTTGTGCAAACCCACAGTTTCATCAGCTGTCCGGGTGGCTGGTCTCAGACGATCCCGCAGGTGAAGACGCCGGATGTGGAGGTCCTGGGCTGGCGTGGWTACACGTGGTCTGCGGTTGTGAGGCCGGTTGGACGTACTGCCAAATTCTCTAAAACRACGTTGGAGGCGGTTTATGGTAGAGAAATAAACATTCAATTATCAGGCAACAACTCTGGTGGACATTCCTGCAGTCAATATGCCAATTGCACACTATTTGAAAACTTGAAACATCTGTGGCATTGTGTTGTGTGACAAAACTGCACATTTTAGAGTGGCCTTTTATTGTCCCCCAGCACAAGGTGCACCTATGTAATG
The DNA here is from genome assembly GCF_002910315.2 of Salvelinus sp. IW2-2015. NCBI lineage: Eukaryota > Metazoa > Chordata > Actinopteri > Salmoniformes > Salmonidae > Salvelinus > Salvelinus sp. IW2-2015. The sequence continues at coordinate 11,518 of NW_019946799.1, read as the reverse complement.
ATCATGCTGTTTAATCAGCTTATTGATATGCAACACCTGTCGGGTGGATGGATTATCTTGGCAAAGGAGAAATGCTCACTAACAGAGATGTAAACACATTTGTGGTCAACATTTAAAATAAATAAAAAAAATATATATAAGCTTTTTGTGTATATGTTATGTTTATTTTTGTTCAGTGTGGAATGGTTTCAGGCTAGCCTAGTCCCAAATATATATATTATAATGTAATATGTTATATTACAGTATAATAGTGATACCTTTAAGCATCTCGTTGGTATAGTCCTTGTAGTACTGTATTCTCCAGTCATCACAGAGCTCAGTGCACGTGATCTTCTCCGACACCCCGTTCTCTGTCACGTAGATCATCGGGTTTTTGTACTGGGCCTACACAGAGACAGACGTCAGCATGAGGGTCACAGTTAGATTCCTGTCATCCTCAGTCCGAACTAGGGTTGAATATTTTTACAAATGTTCCATCCCGAGAATAAATCAATTTTCTCCCTGGGTAACCCGGTGTTTCCCGACAAAAAAAACGGAAGTGTCATTGAAAAGCATTATAAAGCATATAAATAGGCCTATATCTGGATTTGATTAGAGCTTTGGTTGAAAATTCACCCTCATGATACCTGAGCCCGATGAGACACACATGAAAGACATTT
>NW_019946799.1:9376-9924 GCF_002910315.2 Salvelinus sp. IW2-2015 | reverse complement strand
GTAGAGCCCTACCATGAAAGAACATTTAATGAGCCCTACATGAAAGACATTTAATGAGCCCTACATGAAAGACATTTAATGACCCTACATGAAAGACATTTAATGAGCCCTACATGAAAGACATTTAATGAGCCCTACATGAAAGACATTTAATGAGCCCTACATAAAGACATTTAATGAGCCCAAGACAACAACAAAAACGAAATGATTGTGCAGAAAGACATTTAATGAGCCCTACATGAAAGACATTTAATGAGCCCTACATGAAAGACATTTAATGAGCCCTACATGAAAGACATTTAATGAGCCCAAGACAACAACAAAAAACTGAAATGATTGTGCGATCATCCAATACATAGACTATATGACAGTCTACTGCACATTAATGCACGACAGAAAAAAAAACTGAAAAGCCCATAGATGTAGCTAGATATATGCTCTCTTGGGTAAATAAATGAAACTAGTTCCAGTAGGCTAATCTTTTTGAGTGTGAATTGTGTTACTGTACTATATTGTATTATACTGTATTTTATGGTCTGGATTTACAG
>NW_019946799.1:0-6225 GCF_002910315.2 Salvelinus sp. IW2-2015 | reverse complement strand
TTGATTTCCCCACTACCCAATACAAGACAAAGCCAGCATGGAGCATTAGGGTTAATTCTACGACTAATTGCCCACCAGGCAGAAACAACGGCTAACAAACCTATACTAGTTCAGCCCCTCCCCGACCCTCTGACCCCACGGGAAATGCCCAAGGACCAGTCAGCCCTTCCCCTTCTGAGAGGGAACAATTGCCCCAGGACGTCACCTCGCGAGAGGACAATCAGGAAGCCCCCTCGCGCACCTCTGAGAGCGGACAATGCCCAAGGACCAGTCAGCCCTCCGCCCCTCTGTAGAGGGACAACTGCCACCAAAGGACAGTCCAGGCCCTCCCCGCCCTTGAAGACGGACACATGCCCACAAGGCCCAGTATCAGCCCCTCCCGCCCTCTGAGAGGGACAATGACCCAAGGACCAGTCAGCCCCTTCCGCCCCTCTGAGAAAGGCGACAATGCCCAAGGACACAGTCACAGCCGCCCGCCCTCTGAGCCAGCCCACGCAGTACCTCCGCCCCCTGAGAGGGACAATGCCCAAGGACCATAGCACCTCCCCCTCTTGAGAAGGGAAGCACTGCCCACAAGGACCAGTCAGCCCTCCGCCCTCTGAGAGGGACAATAGCTCCAAGGACCCGTCGCCCTCCGCACCCCTCTATCCGAAGGGACAATGCCCCAGTGGGGACCACGTCAGCCCTCCTCCTCTGAGAGGGACAATTGCCCAGGACCAGTCAGCCTCCCCCTCTGAGACGGCAGGCTCATAGGACATGTTACCCGTTTCAACCCTCATCTGGCACGAGGGAAATGCCATGATGCTGATCCAGTCACCTTCCCCCTCGATATGAAGGTATCGAGCTGTCTAGTAATGGACTGTTAACTGTATCTGGTACAGTATACTACCTATCTGTCCCGGACCAAGGTATGAACTTGCGATACTTAGAGGGGATAACTCTGATGCGTCTGTAGGAGTAATGATATCTGAGGATAACTCTATCTGTCTGTCATGGAATGATAATCTGGGTACTCTATCGTCTGATGGATGTAACAATCTGATAGACTGTCGATGTGCTGTATGGATGTATGATATCTGAGCGATAACTCTGATGCTGTCTGTATGGATGATGATATCTGAGGATACCTGAAGCTTGCTGTTGGATGATGTATATATCTGGTTCTGAGGGATAACTCTGAGCTGTCCGTATGGATAGTGGTATGATATCTGAGGATAACTCTGATGCCGTCTGTACTGGATGTATGATATCTGAAGGAATAACTCTGCATGCCTGTCTGTCCATTGCGATGTATGATATCTAGGATAACTTCTGTGCTGTCTGTTATGGATGTATGATATCTGTGGTCTACTGAGGATAACTCTGATGCCTTCTATATCGGATGTATGATATCCTTGTGGGTATCACTCGCTGTATCGTACAAGGGTCGTGAACTCCTCTAAATTACTATATTGTAAAAATAGTTTTCTGTCTCTCAGGGATTTGTGTCTTATTATACACTGCGTCCTTCCCCACCCACCCAAACCCCCCCCCCCCCACACACACACACACATACAGGTGTTAATGCTGCGGACCACCCGGTGAGAAAGATTGGGCCTTGCGTCGGTCACGTCTACACTGCTAAACTATGTATGGTTGTGAACTGGTCAACGGTGAAGTTCTGCTCGGAGTTAACGTTTTTACACCGTTTACAGATGTTCCTAAATGTGAATTTGAAATTGCCTTTTTGTCCTCTCTCTTATCCTGTCTGCCTCTATCTGTCTCCTGTATCCTGTGTGTCCCTTATCCTGTGTCCTTATCCTGTCTCTCTTATCCTGTGTCCCTTATCCTAGTCTCCTTATCCTGTCTCCTATATCCTGTATGTCCTACTCTGTCTTCTCTTATCCTGTTCTCCTTATCCTGTGTCCTTATCCTGTCTCTCTTATCCTGTCTCCTTATCCTGTCTCTCTTATCCTGTCTCTCTTATCCTGTCTCTCTTATCCTGTCTCCTTATCCTGTCTCCTTATCCTGTGTCCTTATCCTGTGTCCTTATCCTGTGTCCTTATCCTGTCTCCTTATCCTGTCTCCTTATCCTGTCTCCTTATCCTGTGTCCTTATCCTGTCTCCTTATCCTGTGTCCAGTCCACGGAGGAAGGTTGTATGATCACTTCTCATTTCCTAGCGCTTCTGAGCCTCTGGTCTAACTTGTAAGTCGCTCTGGATAAGAGCGTCTGCTAAATGACTTAAATGTAATGTAAATGTCTAGTAAGAGTATATTTCTGCTTTTCCGTGTAAGTTAACCTTAGAATTTATATGCCTAGAATAATGCTTTGTTAATGTCAGTATTGCATTGTAACTTAAGCTTTATGCCTTGTACGTGAACCCATTCATTTGACAAAGTTATTAAATAATACTTGTTTTGATATTCTCTTCCCATGACTATTCCTTGATCTTAGTCAGCTGAACACATAATACTTGATGGCACCTGGTTCAACCGTAGTCTCTTGCATATTGCTAATTACCTTTATGGAGTCAGATAAACATTTTAATAGGCTAATTGCTTCGTCTTATTACGAGTCGAATGTGAGGTATTTATACTGAACAAATATACAAACGCAAATCCCCCCCAAACGATCCGGCAGGTGAAGAGGTCCGAGGCGTGTTTACTCGTGGTCTGCGGTTATAAGGCCGGCTGGAAGTACTGCCAAATGTTCTAAAACGACGTTGGAGGCAGCTTATGGTAGGGATATGAACATGACATTATCTGGCGTCAACTCCGGTGGACATTCCTGCAGTCAGTTTGCCAATTGCACGCTCCCTCAAAACATTGTGTTGTGTGATAAAACTGCACATTTTAGTGGCATTTTATTGTCCCCGGGACAAGGTGCACCTATGTAATGATCACGCTGTTTTAATCAGCTTATTGATATGCCACACCTGTCAGGTGGATGGATTATCTTGGCAAAGAGGAAATGCTCACTGACAGGGATGAAAACAAGTTTGTGCACAGAACTTTTGATTTTTTTTGTGCGTATGAAACATTTCTGCGATATTTTATTTCCGTTCACGAAACATGGGACCCACACTTTACGTTTATATTTTTGTTCAGTGTATAATATCAAATACACTGTATACATACACATGTCAAATATTACTGCCCACTACATTACTATTCTACTGCTACTAAAATAAGTACTACTACTGTACTACAATTATTACTTATATTACAACAAGTAAATTGAGTTTTACTGCAGGATCAGTTGTTTTACTGCAGGATCAGTTGTTTTACTGCAGGATCAGTTTTGTTTACTGCAGAATCAGTTGTTTTACTGCAGAATCGATTGTTTTACTGCAGATCAGTTGTTTTTACTGCAGATCAGTTGTTTTACTGCAGGATCAGTTGTTTTACTGCAGATCAGTTGTTTTACGCAAATCAGTTTTTTACTGCAGAATCAGTTGTTTACTGCAAATCAGTTGTTTTACTGCAGAATCAGTTGTTTTACTGCAGATCCATTGTATTTTTACTGCAGAATCAGTTGTTTTTACTGCAGAATCATTGTTTTACTGCAGGATCAGTTGTTTTACTGCAGAATCAGTTGTTTTTACTGCAGAAACAGTTGTTTTACTGCAGGATCAGTTGTTGTACTGATGATGTGGTGGTGAGGCTAGGAGATTTAAAGGCCTGTTGTTAAGAGAGACCCTTTTTTCTACAGTATCAAAACCCTAGTTTTGAAGCGTAAACAATACACCTTAACGATGGCTAACACATTTACATTTACGTCATTTAGCAGACGCTCTTATCCAGAGCGACTTACAAATTGGAAAGTTCATACATATTCATCCTGGTCCCCCCGTGGGAATGAACCCACAACCCTGGCTTGCAAGCGCCATGCTCTACCAACTGAGCCACACGGACCTAACACGCCATTTTCTTACCTTGACGAAGTTGAGCAGAGCGTCTGAACCCCCAGGGGACAGAGTAGACCACTCTGATCCAGGATCAGGCCAGCGGGGTCCACCAGTTCAGCCAGGTCTCTGTTCAAGACATAAGAATAACAATTAATAATATTAATAATAATATTAATAATAATGATAATAATACATATGATAATAATATAATGATAATATAATAAATGATAATTAATTAATACTGATAATAATATTAAGATGATAAAATTCAATATCAACTAATGAGACTAATAATAATAGTATTAACGATAATAATAAATAAATTAATGATACTCTAATATATTAAATAATAATAAATTCATAATGATGATGATAATAATAAAATATATTAATGATACTAATTATAAATAATAATAATAATATTCATGATGATGATGATGATAATATAGTAATAATAAAGAATGGTAGTATAAATATATTAATTAATAATAATATTAATGATACTAATACTTATATTAATGATAATAATAATATTCATAATAATGATGCTAATAATAATAATGAATAATAATATATGCTGTCAAGTACAGCTACAATTGGCTCATTCATCCTCCCTCCTCTCCCCTGTAACTATTCCCCAGGCCATTGCTGTAAATGAGAATGTTTTCTCGGTCAACTTACCTCCACCTTACCTCACTCAACCCCTTTGTTATGGCAAGGAGCCTAAATCAGTTCAGCAGTAAACATTTGCTTAACAAGTCACATAATAAGTTGCACGGACTCACTCAGTGTGCAAAATTGTATGTGTTCCCCACACATACAATTATCTGTAAGGTCTCTCAGTCGAGAAGTGAATTTCAAACCGATTCAACCACAAAGACCAAGGAGGTTTTCCAATGCCTCGCAAAAAAGGGCACCTATTGGTAGATTTATATTGGGCGAGTTACAGTTTTGACTTAAATCGGATAGGAAATCTATGGTAAGACTTGGAAATGGCTGTCTAGCAATGATCAACAACCAATTTGACAGAGCTTGAAGAATTTGGAAAAGAATAATGGGCATATCCTGCACATTCCAGGTGTACAAAGCTCTTAGAGACCTCAGAAAGACTCACAGCTGTAATCACTCTTAGAGACTTACCCAGAAAGACTCACAGCTGTAATCACTGCCAAAGTGCCAAAAGATGATTCTACAAAGTCATTTACACAGGTGGAATACTTTCTGTAAAATTATATATTTCCTTGTATTACATTTTCAATACCAATATGACAAAACAAATAGTCGTGAAAGGAAACATGATTTTCACTGCCTGCTCTATTATGGGTATTGTGATGTTCACTTAACGGGCATTGTCAAATTAGTGATGATAAAACGGGATACGCGTATTGTATTCAGTACGTGCGCACTGGTCAAAGGAGCTGTACAAAAAGTCTTGCAAACAGCCAAACACCGCCTGTGAGTACATAACGGGGTATTGTCGGAATCATTAACGACGATCTGGAGGTTGCATTGTATTGATGTCATAACGGCGACGGTATTGTGATGATCTCATTATGGGGTATTGTGATGTCTTATGGGTATTGTGATGTTCATAATGGGGTATTGTAATGTCATAACGGGCGGTATGTGATCATATGGGGTATGTTTGTAGACGGCGTGAAGGGATCAGAACACTTCCTCGGATGATGGGTAAACACGTAGTTCAATTGAAGATAATAAATTGCCATTCAGGTTTTAAATTGACTGTAATTTCAATTAGTTTAACCCTTGCTTAAATAAAACAACGCATTGTTTAATTGTGAGCGAAGCCAATTGCCCTTTATAACTTTCAATTTAACAATTTTATTTCAAACATTAATTCCAGTTCCATTTGTAAGTAGACACTTTACGCAGCAACAAGTCTGTTTGTCCCTTCATGCCACTCCGCTAAATTCTAAGTACAGTCATAGTACAAGTCCAATACAATTGGATTTGTCTTCGACCAACAGCTCGTATTTAAAAAAAAAACTTATTAACTAGGCAAGTCAGTTAAGAACAAATTATTCTTAACTGGAAAAACCCGGCGACGCTGGGCCAATGTGCGCCCCCCCTATGGGACTCCCCAATCACAGCCGGATGTGATGGGCCAAAACAAAGAAACCGTGATGTACATCCCTCTTAATGTATTAGACTCCCTGCATAACCGAACCGGCTGGCTGTAATTAGACATCACCTGCTAACCAACCGACTCTGTATTAGACTCTCTGACTAACCACAAACCGCTCTAGTATTAGACTCCTCTGTCTAAATTCATTTTTTCTCGATTCCGCTCGTTATTAGACTCTCTGCTACGCGAAG
>NW_019946798.1:27808-37103 GCF_002910315.2 Salvelinus sp. IW2-2015 | reverse complement strand
TGGCTTTGAGCATTCTTACTGGTGGACTTTCTACAGATTAGCCCTGTATTTGCCCCTGTGATTAGCCCTGTATTAGCCTTGTATTAGCCCTGTATTTAGCCTGTATTAGCCCTGATTAGCCCTGTATTAGCCTTGTACTAGCTTGTATTAGCCTTGTACTAGCCGTATTAGCCTTGTATTAGCCCTGTATTGACCCTGTATTAGCCTTGTATTAGCCTTGTATTAGCCCTGTATTAGCCCTGTACTAGCCCTGTATTAGCCCTGTATAGCCCTGTATTAGCCCTGTACTAGCCCTGTACTAGCCTGTATAGCCCGTATTAGCCCTTACTACCCGTGTATTGCCCTGTACTAGCCTTGTATTACCCCTGTATAGCCCTGTACAGCCCTGTACTAGCCCTGTATTAGCCTGTATTAGCCCTGTATTAGCCTGTATTATCCTGTATTAGCCCCTGTTTTAGCCCTGTACTACCCTGTTATTATCCCTGTATTAGCCCTGTTATTAGCCCTGTACTAGCCCTTACTAGCCCTGTATTAGCCCTGTACTTAGCCCTGTATTAGCCCCGTACTTAGCCCTGTAACTAGCCTGTATAGCCCTGTATTAGCCCTGTACTAGCCCTGTATTAGCCCTGTATTAGCCTGTACTAGCCATGTACTAGCCCTGTATTATCCCTATTAGCCCTGTTAGCCATGTAGCCTGTACTAGCCCTTGTATTAGCCCTGTATTAGGCTATGTATTAGCCCTGTACTAGCCCTGACTAGCCCGTATTAGCCCTGTACTACCCTGTACTAGCCCTGTACTAGCCCTGTATTAGCCCTGTACTGGCCATGTTATTAGCCCTGTACTGGCCATGTATTAGCCCTGTACTAGCCCTGTATTAGCCCTGTTTAGCCTTGTATTAGCCCTGTATTACCCTGTATTAGCCCTGTAATTGAGCCCTGTATACAGATTCACCTGTTGTAATAGGTGAAGGAGACATTGGGCTGTTATGTGTTTACAGATCACCCTGTTGTAATAGGTGAAGGAGGACATTGTGCTGTTATTGTGTTCAGATCACCCTGTTGTAATAGTGAAGGAGGACATTGTGCTGTTAGTGTGTTACAGATCACCCTGTTGTAATAGGTGAAGGAGGACATTGTGCTGTATGTGTTACAGATCACCTGTTGAATAGGTGAAGGAGGACATTGTGCTTATGTGTTACAGATCACCCTGTTGTAATAGGGAAGGAGGACATGTGCTGTTTGTGTTACAATCACCCTTTGTAAAGGTCCCAGGACCAGCCATGTGGAAACAGCCATGTGGAAAACATTGACTAGAGGTCTCTTTGGATGAAACCGTCTGATAAATGGCAGATATCTGATTATTATTATCTTGGGAGTTTGGACATTTACCGTGTTGCTAGTTTTAAGTTTAACATTATGTGGGCTGAACCCAGTGGCTGATGGGAGCAGGAAGTCAAACAAAGCAAAGAACTTTCTGTCATAGTTGTCAAGCCTTGTACGCCACTCTAGACAAACATAGTCTTCTTACTCCAAATCCATAAATCTTTCTTTTAAATTTCTTATCTCTATTTCTCTGGACAAAGAAGGGTTTTATAACACACTGTCCATCAACAGATCAAAGAGCGGTTGAATTCCCTACAGCTAGATCAAAAGAGGTGATTTATCCCTACTAACAGTCAGTATACAGTAGTCCTCTATTAGAGGTGATTATCTCTACTAACCAGTCCAGTATACGTCCTCTATTAGAGGTGATTATCTCTACTAACCAGTCAGTATACAGTAGTCCTCTATTAGAGCTGATTATCTCTACTGAAACCAGTCAGTATACCAGTAGTCCTCTATTAGAGGTGATTATTCTACTATCAGTCAGTATACAGTAGTCCTCTATTAGAGGTGATTATCTCTACTAACCAGTCGTATACAGTTTTCGTCCTCTATTAGAGTGATTATCTCTACTAGCCAGTCCAGTATACAGTCGTCCTCTATTAGAGGTGATTATCTCTACTAACCAGTCAGTATACAGTTATCCTCTATTAGAGGTGATTATCTCTACTAACCAGTCAGTAGACAGTAGTCCTCTATTAGAGGTGATTATCTCTACTAACCAGTCAGTATACAGTAGTCCTCTATTAGAGGTGATTATTCTCTACTAACCATCAGTAATACAGTAGCCTCTATTAGAGAGTGATTATCTCTATTAACATGTCAGTATACCAGTAGTCCTCTATTAGAGGTGATTATCTCTACTAACCAGTCAGTATAACAGTAGTCCTCTATTAGAGGTGATTATCTCTACTAACCAGTCAGTATACAGTAGTCTCTATTAGAGGTGATTATCTCTACTAACAGCAGTCAGTATACAGTAGTCCTCTATTAGAGGTGATTATCTCTACTAACCAGTCAGTATACAGTAGTCCTCTATTAGAGGTGATTATCTCTACTAACCATCAGTATACAGTAGTCCTCTATTAGAGGTGATTATCTCTACTAACCAGTCAGTATACAGTAGTCCCTATAGAGGTGATTATCTCTACTAACCAGTCAGTATCACAGTAGTCCTCTATTAGAGGTGATTATCTCTACTAACCAGTCAGTATACAGTAGTCCTCTATTAGAGGTGATTATTCTACTAACCAGTCAGTATACAGTAGTCCTCTATTAGAGGTGATTATCTCTACTAACCAGTCAGTATACAGTAGTCCTCTATTAGAGGTGATTATCTCTACTAACCAGTCAGTATACAGTAGTCCTCTATTAGAGTATTATCTCTACTAGCCAGTTCAGTATACAGTAGTCCTCATGTAGAGGTGATATCTCTACTGCACAGTCAGTATACAGTAGTCCTCTATTAGAGGTGATATCTCTACTAGCCAGTCAGTATACAGTAGTTCTCTATTAGAGGTGATTATCTCTACTAACCAGTCAGTATACAGTAGTCCTCTATGTTAAAGGTGATATTGTGGCAGTTATAGTCTATGACCCAAATGGCAACCCTATTTCCCAATGTAGTGCATAGCCCAGGGTTCTGGTCAAAAGTAGTGTACTACCTAGGGAATAGGGTGCAGTTAGGGTTGAGTTTCTAAACTGAAGGACAGTGTTATCAGCCCTCTGAGACAACATGTGGTTATCTACCGCTGGTTGAAACCCCATCGATCGCTCGTAGGTTTTATGACAGCAGTTGTTGCTTGGTGATGGGAGTACCTACTGATTTCACGCTTTAGTAAACACAAGCCCTTGTAAAAGTAGTCTTGTAAAACAACTCAGGCAAATGAAAGTTTCCAAGTCGAGGCTCCTCATTTGTCTGTAGAAGCAGAACGACTGTCGGTCGGTGGTTTCTTCTGATGAGAAGTGAATGAATCAATACAGGCAATTGTTCACATTTAGACCCTCGTCTGGATAGGGATTACTTCACGGTCACATCATTAGAGTTTATTTTATTTAACTCGGCAAGTCAGTTAAGAAACAATTCTTATTTACAATGACGGCCCTACCGGGGAACAGTGGGTTAACTGCCTTGTTCAGGGCAGAATGAAAGATTTTTACCTTGTCGGCTCGGGGATTTGATCTAGCAACCTTCGGTTACTAGTCCAACAGTCTAACCACTAGGTTACCTGCCGCCCAGGAGTAACAATAGTCTTTTTAGAAAGCAACAAACCACCCTTGCTGTCTCTGCCTGGCTGGTTCCCTCTCTCCACTGGGATTCTCTGCCTCTAACCTATTACAGGGGCTGAGTCACTGGCTTACTGGTGCTCTTCCATGCCGTCCCTAGGAGGGGTGCGTCACTTGAGTGGGTTGAGTCACTGACGTGATCTCTGTCGGGTTTGCACCAACCTTGGGATGTGCCGTGGCGGAGATCTTTGTGAGATCTTTGTGGGGTGGTTGAAGATATCCCTCTAGTGGTGTGGGGGCTGTGCTTTGGCAAATTGGGTGGGTTATTCCTGCCTGTTTGGCCTTGTCCAGGGGTATCGGTCGGACGGGGCCACAGGTCTCCCGACCCCTCCTGTCTCAGCCTTCCAGTATTATTTATGCTGCACATAGTTTGTGGTCGGGGGAGGGTCAGTCTGTTATTATCTGGGAGTATTTCTCCTGTCTTATCCGGTGTCCTGTGTGAATTAGTTATGCCTCTCTAATTCTATCTCTCTTTTTCTTTATTTTTCTTTCTTCTCTCTCTTTCTTTTCTCTCTTCTCTTTCTTTCTTTCTTTCTCTCTCTCGGAGGACCTGAGCCCTAGGACCATGCTCAGGACTACCTGGCCTGATGACTCCCCTAACCACCTGTCGCTCTGCTGCTCCCGTTTCAACTGTTTCTGCCTGCAGCTACGGAACCCTGACCTGTTCACCGGACGTGCTACCTGTCCCAGACCTGATGTTTTCAACGAGACAGCAGGAGCGGTAGAGATACTCTGAATGATCGGCTATGAAAAGCCAATGACATTTACTCCTGAGGTGCTGAACTTGTTGCACCCTCGACAACCACTGTGATTATTATTATTTGACCCTGCTGGTCATCTATGAACATTTGAACATCTTGGCCATGTTCTGTTATTATATCTCCACCCGGCACGCCAAGAAGAGGACTGGGCCACTCCCCTTTCAAAGCTGGTTCTCTCTAGGTTTTCTTCTAGGTGCTGGCCTTTCTAGGAATTTTTCTAGCCACCGGGCTTCTACACCCTGCATTGCTTCGCCTGTTGGGTTTTAGCTGGGTTTTCTGTACAGCACACTTGAGAATATCCAGCTGATTAAGGAAGGCCTTGATATCAATACATTAGATTCATGTGATTGATTACCAGGATTTAGGTTTAATTGGTGTTATACCAGTAACCACGATGGAGGAGGAAGAGAGACAGAGAAAGAGCGAGAGAGAGGGAGGTAGAGAGGGACAGAGCGTGAATTTGAAGAGAACGTTAGAAGGAGTGCGATAGAGAAAGAGAGAGAGGACAGGAAAGAGAGAGGAGAGACAGAAAGAGAGAGAGAAGAAAGAGAGAGAGAGTAGAGAGAGAGAGAGAGAGAGATGAAGTGAAGAAAAGATGAATAGAGGACCCAGTTACTGTAAGTTAAGCAGTGGACCCTCAGGTTAGGTCAATAGAGACATTCACTTGTCAGGCCAGGACGCAGAGCCTCAGGCAGTGATATTGGGCTTGGGTGCTCCCCTTGGTCCCCTTGACTTAGACTGACGGCTCCCCCTCATGGCTGCTGGGCTTTGGAGCTTAACCTTCAAGCTGACTCAAGGCTGATCTGCTCCACTGGCTCCAGAAGAGCCTTCAGAACCCACACTCAGGACATACCACCTCAACCCTCGACTAGAATAGTGGGAAATGTTTTCACCGTATGAAGAGTAACAAGGACAGAGTGCTACGTTTCCCTCTGGTCTATCTTCTCCACCTGGGAGTCCTGTCCCACCCGTGTACCACCATTAACTCTGTCTATCTTCTCCACTGGGAGTCACTGTCCCCTCCCGGTACCCCATTACTCGTCTATCTTCTCCACCTGGAGTCATGTCGCCACCCCCGGTACACCCATTCCCTGCTATCTTCTCCACCTGGGAGTCACTGTCCCTCCGGTACGCACATTTACTCTGTCTATCTTTCCTCCACTGGGAGTCACTGTCCCCCCCGGTACACTTACCTCTGTCTATCTTCTCCACCTGGGAGTCACTGTCCCACCGGTACCACCATTACCTCTGTCTTATCTTCTCCACCTGGGAGTCACTTGTCCCTCCCCGGTACCACCATTACCTCTGTCTATCTTCTCCACCTGGGAGTCACTGTCCCACCGGGGCACCACATACCTCTGTCTATTCTTCTCCACCTGGGAGTCCCACTTGTCACCTCCCGGTACCACCTTGACCTCTGTCTATCTTCTCCACCTGGGAGTACTGTCCCAGCCCCGGTACCCCAATTACCTTGTCTATCTTCTCCCACCTGCGAGTCAACTTGTCCCTCCGGTACCACCATTACCTCTGTCATCTTCTCCACCCTGGGAGTCACTGTCCCCACCGTACCACCATTACCTCTGTCTATCTTCCTCCACCTGGGAGTCCACTGTCCACCCGTACCCCCATTAACCTCTGTCTATTCTTCTCCACCTGGGAGGTTCCACTGGCCCTCCCCGGGTACCACCATTTACCTCCTGTCTATCTTCTCCACCTGGGGAGTCACTGTCCCACCCGGTACCACCATTACCTCTGTCTATCTTCTCCACCTGGGATCACTGTCCCACCCGGGGTACCACCATTACCTTGTCTATCTTCTCCACCTGGGAGTCACTGTCCCTCCCAACGGTACCACCATACCTCTGTCTATCTTCTCCAACCGGGGATCACTGTCCCTCCCGGTTACCCACCATTACCTCTGTCTATTCTTCTCCACCTGGAGGTCACTGTCCCGCCCGGTTCCACCATTACCTCTGTCATCTTCTCCACCTGGGAGTCACTGTCCCACCCGCGTTACCACCATACCCTCGTCTAATTCTTCTCCACCTGGGAGTCAACTGTCCCTCCCCGGTACCACCATTTACCTCTGTCTAGGCTTCTCCACTGGGGTCACTGTCCCCTCCCGGTACCACCATACCTCTGTCTATCTTCTCCACCTGGGGAGTCAATGTCCCCCCGGTACCACCATACCCTCTGTCTATCTCTTCCAACCGGGCGTCACTGTCCCCTCCCGGTACCACCAGTACCTCTGTCTATCTTCTCCACCTTGGAGTCACTGTCCCTCCCGGTACCACCATTACCTCTGTCTTCTTTCTCCACCTGGGAGTCACTGTCCCTCCCGGTACCACCATTACCTCTGTCTAATCTTCTCCACCTGGGAGTCACTGTCCCCCCCGGTACCACCATTACCTCGGTCTTCTTCTCCCACCTGGGAGTCCACTGTCCCTCCGGTACCACCATTAAACCTCTGTCTATCTCTCCACTGGGAGTCCACTGTCCCTCCCGGTACCACCATTAACCTCTGTCTATCTTCTCCACCTGGAGTTCACTGTCCTCCCGTACCAGCCATTTACCTTCTGTCTATCTTCTCCACCTGGGAGTCACTGTCCCTTCCCGGTACCACCATTACCTCTGTCTATCTTCTCACCTGGGAGTCACTGTCCCTCCCGCGTACCCACCATTACCTCTGTCTATCTCCTCCTTCAGATGAGGAGAGTACGAGGAAGGATCCAGTGGACCATACGCAGCATTAGGGAAATAAGCCATCTCTTTATTTGAAACGATGGGCAACACAAAAACAAAACTTACCAAAATTACCCAAAACAAGAAACCGACCGTAGACGAAACCTGAACATGAATTAAACATAACTAAACGTAGAACTCACGGACAGGACAGATACATCAAAACAACGAAACAGGCCAAACAGTCCGTATGCGTACATACATCGACGACACCTATTGACTCATCCTCTTCTCTGTGACTTTACGTTCTGGGGCCTTGGATCAACTCTGAAACAGACAGCCAGGACCCCGGCCTTATCGCTGGCCCAAATAATCACCCTATCTCCTATGTAAGTGCACTACTTTCGACCAGGGCCAGTCCCACGGAACACTCCAGGAGAGTACAGAGAAGTGTCAGGACCATCCTGTAATAGTCAATCAGGTAGAGAGGAAGGTAGACCTCAGTTAATGTGTTATTACAATCCAAACGACAGTGGAATGTGTCTGACTGGCTGGAGGACTGGCTGTGTCCCAAATGCCACCCTTTTGCCTACGGGCCCTGGTCAACAATAGTGCACTATATAGGGAATAGGGCTCTGGTCTAAAGTAGTGCACTATCCCCATAGGGCTCAGGTCTAAAGTAGTGCACTATATAGGGAATAGGGCTCTGGTCTAAAGTCGTGCACTATCCCCATAGGGCTCAGGTCTAAAGTAGTGCACTATATAGGGAATAGGGTGCCATTTGGGACCCAGGCACCGGCTACTGCGCCAGCGTCTGTCTGTTGACCTTGGATAAACGGACACCATTATCTCCCGTGTGAGCCCAGTTGATAAATTAATGAGGACAGTGTTTGCATTGCTACTGTCTCTACCAGGCCGTGTGAGAGACTCGTTTGACGGGACACAGATGAACCAAACTGAGTGCTAGTGTGTTTTAGTCGCTGCCGTTACCCGGCTCAGAGCGCAGCTATAAATCTGAGGGCGAAGGTAAAGCTAACACGCGGCCGAGCAGCGGGCGGCCCGGAGGCCTCGATCTGCCTCATCAGGGGGACACTTAAAGGGACTAAATGGGAAATTGACCGTGAGGACGTTTCATTTGTAAAAGATAACAAAACCCRGKCTCGTCTGGCTGGTGGGTGACAGACGCTAAAWCTAGACCTTTTAAAACGATCATTTAGGGTGATTATCGGGAGGAGAGACGCTCCTCAAATAATCAGCCTGAMTGATACATCTGTTAGTGATCTATTAGCCCKCAATGTGCAGTATTATTGGTAATGGTTTAATACCACAGCTGCAGAGTATTGGTAATGGTTTAATACCACAGCTGCAGAGTATTGGTAATGGTTTAATACCACAGCTGCAGAGTCATTGGTAATGGTTTAATTCCCACCGCATGCAGAGTATTTGTATGGTTAATACCACCGTGCAGCAGTATGGTAATGGTTTAATACCACAGCTGCAGAGTATTGGTAATGGTTTAATACCACAGCTGCAGAGTATGTGGTAATGGTTTAATACCACGACTGCAGACTATTGGTAATGGTTTAATACCACCGCTGCAGAGTATTGGTAATGGTTTATACACAGCTGCAGATATTGGTATGGTTTTAATACCAACAGCTGCGAGTATTGGTAATGTTTAATACCACAGCTGCAGAGTATTGGTAATGGTTAAGTACCACCGCTGCAGAGTATTGGTAAATGTTTAATACCACAGCTGCAGAGTAATTGGTAAGTGTTAATGATACACAGCTGCAGAGTAATTGGTAATGGTTTAATACCACAGCTGCAGAGTATTGGTAATGGTTTAATACCACAGCTGCAGAGTATGGTCATGGTTTAATACCACAGCTGCAGAAAAAGTAATGTTAATGGTTTAATACCACAGCTGCAGCGTATTGGTAATGGTTTAATACCACAGCTGCAGAGTATTGGTAATGGTTTTATACACCGCTGCAGAGTATTGGTAATGGTTTAATACCACAGCTGCAGAGTATTGGTAAATGGTTTAATTCCACAGCTTGCAGAAGTATTGGTAATGGTTAATACCACAGCTGCAGCGTATTGGTAATGGTTTAATCCCCACAGCTTGGCAGAGTATTGGGTAATTGGTTTAATACCACAGCTTGCAGAGGTATTGGTAA
>NW_019946798.1:15000-25000 GCF_002910315.2 Salvelinus sp. IW2-2015 | reverse complement strand
CCTGGAGAGAGGTGGTGGTGGGAATGTCCTGTTGCAGCTGGCCTGGATGTCGTTGTAGACATACTGAGGCAACTGACAGGAACTACCCAAGCGGAATCCCCGGTCTCTCAGTTCTCTCTCTAACCCAACCAGCTAAGACAGGGACCCACGAGTGCATTCCAAACGGCTCCCTATTCCCTATATATTGCACTACTTTGGACCATTCCCTCCCGTAGGGCTCTGGTCAAAAGTAGTGCACTATATAGGGAATAGAGGGCCTTTTGGAACACAGCCCACCGCTCTCTACACTGCTGCCACAACGAGCCAGCGAAATGGGCCTGCGTCCAGAAACATWTTTTTTAAAAACAACATTACAATTTAGATCCCCCTTGCTTTTATTTTCTAAACTCTGTTAAAGAGACTGCTCTGACTTTTGTAGGAGTTGTTAAATGGGGAAAAACTCAGGAAATTAAATTGAGATTGTTCTGGCTCGAGTTCCCGCTTCAAAGACTTATGAGCGGTTCCCTAATGAAAACCTGACGGAACCTTAGAACCCGTCCCTYGAGAATAGAAGGGCTACTGCATCACAGGGAGGACGTCGAGAGCTTGTGTCCCCAATGGCACCTTAAACCCTATCTAGTGTACTTCCTGTACCAGGGCCCAAAGCGCTCTGGTCAAATATATAATATAATGTTTTATCTCCTTGATGTGTGTTATCTATGGCAGCGGTTCCCAACCTGTTTGAGTTACTGTGCCACCAAGTGCATTTTGCTTCTGCCAGGAGAATCCCTGAAGTAGCCCGTCATATACTGTATATATATACTGTATTCTATCATATTCTACTGTATCTTAGCATATGTACAGTATATACTGTATTCTATACTATTCTACTGTAGATTAGTCTATGTACAGTCTATACTGTATTATATACTATTCTACTGTAGATTAGCCTATGTACAGTATATACTGTATTATATACTATTCTACTGTATCTTAGTCTATGTACAGTATATACTGTATTCTATCATATTCTACTGTATCTTAGCCTATGTACAGTATATACTGTATTATATACTATTCTACTGTATCTTAGTCTATGTACAGTCTATACTGTATTATATACTATTCTACTGTATCTTAGTCTATGCCACTTACAGTCTATACTGTATTCTATACTATTCTAC
The DNA here is from genome assembly GCF_002910315.2 of Salvelinus sp. IW2-2015. Lineage (NCBI taxonomy): Eukaryota > Metazoa > Chordata > Actinopteri > Salmoniformes > Salmonidae > Salvelinus > Salvelinus sp. IW2-2015. The sequence continues at coordinate 23,837 of NW_019946798.1, read as the reverse complement.
TGTATATTAGCTATGCACAGTATATACTGTATTCTATACTATTCTACTGTATCTTAGCCTATGCACAGTATATACTGTATTCTATACTATTCTACTGTATCTTAGTCTATGTACAGTCTATACTGTATTCTATACTATTCTATCTGTATTTAGTCTCAGTACAGTATTACTGTATTCTATACTATTCTACTGTATCTTAGCCTTATGTACAGTCTATTACTGGATTCAATACTATTCTACTGTTATTCTTAGTCTGTGTAACGTATATACTGTATTCTATACTATTCTACTGTATCTTAGCCTATGTACAGTCTATACTGTCTATTCTATAACTATTCTACCTGTATCTAGTCTATGCTTCACTACTGTATCATTGCTTCGTCCGTATATTTATATATTCTTAATTCCATTCCTTTACTTAGATTTGTGTGTATTGGGTATAGTTTGTGTATTTGTTAGATACTAATATCAGATATTACTACACTGTCGGAGCTAGAAACACAAGCATTTCGCTACACTCGCATAACATCTGCTAAACCACGTGTCTGTGACAATAACATTTGATTTGATTCATTCTCATTTTACACAGTAGACTTGTGGTGTCATGAGTCTTCTCATGTACCCCTGTTGGATAGGCCAAGTACCCCCCCCCCCCACCCCCCAGGTGTCTAAGTAGCCAAGGAATGGGAACCTGTCTAGGGAGTGGAACACTGGTCTAGGGAATAGGAACCACTGGTCTAGGGACATAGGAACACTGGTCTAGGGAATAGGAATCCACTGTCTAAGGGAATAGAACCACTGGTCTAGGAGATAGGAACCACTGGTCTAGGGAGTAGGAACTGGTCTAGGGAATAGGAACCACTGGTCTAGGAATAGGAACCACTGGTCTAGGGTAGAACCATGGTCTAGGGAATAGGAACACTGGTCTAGGGAATAGGAACACTGGTCCTAGGATAGAACCATGGTCTGGGATAGGAACACTGGTCTAGGAATAGGAACCACGTGGTCTAGGAATAGGAACCTGGTCTAGGGATAGGAACCTGTCTGGAATAGGAACACTGGTCTAGGGAGTAGGAACCACTGGTCTAGGAATAGGAACCACTGGTTCTAGGGAATAGGAACCACTGGTCTAGGGAATAGGAACCACTGGTTAGGGAATAGGAACCACTGGTCTAGGGAGTAGGAACCACTGGTCTAGGAATAGGAACCATTGGTCTAGGGAGTAAGGAACCACTGGTCTAGGGAAAGGAACACTGGTCTAGGGAGTAGGAACCACTGGTCTAGGGAGTAGGAACCACTGGTCTAGGGATAGGAACCACTGGTCTAGGGAAGTAGGAACCACTGGTCTAGGGAGTAGGAACCACTGGTCTAGGGAATAGGAACCACTGGTCTAGAGTAAGGAACCACTGGTCTAGGGATAGAAACATTGGTCTAGGGAGTAGGAACACTGGTCTAGGGATATAGGAACCACTGTCTAGGAGTAGGAACCACTGGTCTAGGGATAGGAACCACTGGTCTAGGGAATAGGAACCATTGGTCTAGGGAAGTAGGAACCACTGGTCTAGGGAATAGGAACACTGGTCTAGGGATAGGAACCACTGGTCTAGGGAGTAGGAACCCTGGTCTAGGGAATAGGAACCATTGGTCTAGGGAGTAGGAACCACTGGTCTAGGGAATAGGAACCACTGGTCTAGGAGTAGGAACCACTGGTCTAGGGTAGGACCACTGGTCTAGGAATAGGAAACCACTGGTCTAGGGAGTAGGAACCACTGGTTAGGGAATAGGAACCACTGGTCTAGGGAATAGGAACACTGGTCTAGGGGTAGAGACCACTGGTCTAGGGAATAGGAACCACTGGTCTAGGGAATAGGAACCACTGGTTAGGAGAATAGGAACCACTGGTCTAGGGAAGTAGGAACCATGGTCTAGGAGTAGGAACACTGGTCTAGGGAATAGGAACCACTGGTCTAGGGAATAGGAACCACTGGTTAGGAATAGAACCACTGGTCTAGGGAGTAGGAACCACTGGTCTAGGAATAGAACCACTGGTCTAGGGAGTAGGAACCACTGGTCTAGGAGTAGGAACACTGGTCTAGGGAGTAGGAACCACTGGTCTAGGGAGTAGGAACCACTGGTCTAGGGAATAGGAACCAACTGGTCAGGGAGTAGGAACCACTGGTCTAGGGAGTAGGAACCACTGGTCTAGGGAGTAGGAACCACTGGTCTAGGGATGGAACCACTGGTCTAGGGAGTAGGAACCACTGGTCTAGGGATAGGAAACCACTGGTCTAGGGATAGGAACCACTGGTCTAAGGGAATAGGAAACCACTGGTCTAGGAATAGGAACCACTGGTCTAGGGAGTAGAACCATGGTCTAGGGATAGGAACCACTGGTCTAGGAGTAGGAACCACTGGTCTAGGGAGTAGGAACCACTGGTCTAGGGAGTAGGAATCTGGTCTAGGGAGTAGAACCACTGGTCTAGGGAGTGGAACCACTGGTCTAGGAATAGGAACCACTGTCTAGGGAAATAGGAACCACTGTCTAGGGAGAGGAACACTGGTCTAGGGAGTAGGAACCACTGGTCTAGGGAGTAGGAACCACTGGTCTAGGGAGTAGGAACCACTGGTCTAGGGAGTAGGAACACTGGTCTAGGAGTAGGAACCACTGGTCTAGGGAATAGGAACCACTGGTCTAGAGAGAGTAGACCACTGGTCTAGGAGTAGGAACCCCTGTCTGAAGAGTAGGAACCACTGGTCTAGGGGAAAGGAACCACTGGTCTAGGGAGTAGGAACTACTGGTCTATGGATATAGGAACACTGGTCTAGGGAGTAGGAACCACACTGGTCTAGGAATAGAACCACTGGTCTAGGGAGTAGGAACCACTGGTCTAGGGAGAGGAACCACTGGTCTAGGGAGTAGGAACCACTGTCTAGGGAATAGGAACCACTGGTTAGGGAGTAGGAACCACTGTTAGGGAGTAGGACCACTGTGTACTGGGAGTAGGAACTACTGTCTGGAGTAGGAACCACTGGTGTAGGGAGTAGGAACCAACTATTTCTAGGGGAGTAGGAACCACTGGTCTAGGGAGTAGAAACCACTGGTCTAGGGAGTAGGAACCACTATGTCTAGGGAAGTAGGAACCACTGGTCTAGGCGAGTAGGAACCACTGGTGTAGGGAGTAGGAACCACTGGTCGAGGGAGTAGACCACTAGTCTAGGGTAGGAACCACTGGCTAGGGAATGAATGGTCTAGGAGTAGGAACACTGTGTGTAGGGAGTAGGAACCACTGGTCTAGGGAGTAGGAACCACTGGTTCTAGGGAGTAGGAACCACTGGTGTAGGGAGTAGGAAACTGGCTAGGGAGTAGGAACCACTGGTCTAGGAGTAGGAACCATGGTAGGAGTAGAACCACTGGTGTAGGGAGTAGGAACCACTGGCTATACAGTAAGGAACCACTGGTCTAGGGAGTAGGGACCACTGTCTAGGAGTAGGAACCACTGGTCTAGGGATAGGAACCACTGGTATACAGTAGGAACCACTGGTCTAGGAGTAGAACCACTGTCTAGGAGTGGTAGACCACTGGCTATACAGTAGAAACCACTGGTCTAGGGAATAGGAACCACTGGTGTAGGGAGTAGAACCACTGGCTAGAGATGTGTAAACCACTGCACTAACAGTTCATATACATGGATCATTACCCGAGAGCGTTAGACAGGGATTAGAATTATGGACCAAACATCATTCCAGGAATGAAATCAACACATACAGAATGATTTGTGGCATTACTAAGAGCCTTGTATTCTCACACAAAACCATAGATTAGGATGTTAAATGTTTTGGCAGAAAACACCAGATTTTTAAGTATTACCTGGAATTGAGATGATCCCTGCAACTACCACCAACTGGACCATCGCTTACAGTGTTATTTACGAACTCAACGGACTGGCAGACAGCATCTATGCAGCAGCAGATCTACTGGCAGACAGCATCTACTGGCAGACAGTATACTGAGCAGACAGCATCTACTGGCAGACAGCTGGAGACTATATGACACATCTACTGGCAACAGCGTCTACTGGGGTTTGACAGACAGCATCTACTGGCAGACAGATCTACTGCAGCAGCATCTACTGGCAGACAGCATACTGTACTGGCAGACAGCATCTACTGGCAAGACAACCATCTACTGGCAGACAGCATCTACTGCAGACAGCATCTACTGGCCTGCGTGTTCTACTGTTATTATCTATATCTCAACACACAGAGTCTACTGGAGACAGTATCTACTGGCAGACAGCATCTACTGGCAGACAGCATTACTAGGCGACAGCATCTACTGGCAGACAGCATACGTCTGTGTTCTACTGTTATTATCTATATCTCAACAACAGAGTCTACTGGCAGACAGCATCTACTGGCAGACGCACTACTGGCAGCAGCGTCTACTGCAGACAGCATCTATGGCACATCTAGGCAGACAGCATCTACTGGCAGACAGCATCTACTGGCAGACAGCCAGCATCTACTGCGCAAGACAGCAATCTACTGGCAGACAGCATCTGCTGGCAGACAGCATCTACTAGCAGACAGCATCTACCGGCACACAGCATCTACTGGCACACAGCATCTACTGGCAGACAGCATCTACTGGCAGACAAGCATCTACTGGCCCTGCTGTGTTCTACCGTTATTATCTATATCTCAACACACAGCATCTACTGGCAGACAGCATCTACTGACAGACACCACTACTGGCAGACAGTATCTACTGGCAGACAGCATCTACTGCACAGCGTCTACTGCAGACGCATCTACTGGCAGACAGACAGCATCTACTGGCAGACAGACAGCATCTACTGGCAGACTGCATCTACTGGCAGACAGACAGCATTGCTGGCAGACAGACAGCATCTACTGGCAGACAGTATCTACTGCAGACGACAGCATTACTGGCAGACAGACAGCATCTACTGGCAGACAGCATCTACTGGCAACAGCATCTACTAGCCCTGCTGTTTCTACTGTTATTATCTAACTATTATCTATTCTGGATTCTGGTATTATTCGATAGTTATCTATTCGAGTCTGGTATCCTGAGCTGTGTGTGTGTGTGGTGTGTGTGTGTGTGTGTGTGTGTGTGTGTGTGTGTGTGTGTGTGTGTGTGTGTGTGTGTGTGTGTGTGTGTGTGTGTGTGTGTGTGTGTGTGTGTGTGTGTGTGTGTGTTTTGCCGTCCTATGTTGTGACTCCACTGTCCTCCACCATCACTGTTCAGTGTGGAATGCTGGTATTCAGGGCAGCTGAACGTTCCGGCCCAGTTAAAAGCAGTATATACCATCTCCCTCTAATGCAATAGTTATCAGGAGTGATGACACTGGGCCGTTCCCCAGCAGAGCAGAAATCTAATCAGGACATTGTTACTAAAAAGACTTGTTTATGGAGCCGCCCCGAAAGTAGACGCTGCAAGTATGGAAAAAGTCTTCCCTCTGTCAGCTCTGTTAGAGCTCTGTTAGACGCTGCAGCTCGCAGGTCACACACACCAACACACACACGCACCACACACACACACGCACACACACACACACACACACACACACACACACCACACACACACACCACACACACACAGACACACACACACACACACACACACACACAACACCACACAACACACCACACACACACCACCACACACACACACACACACACACACACACACCATACACACATAGACACAACACACACACACCACACACACCCACACACAACACACACACACACACACACAACACACACACACACACACACACACAGCACCACACACACCACACACCACACACACAGACACATGGCAAGTGTATGAGGTGCCAGTGCGGTTAGGGGGAAGCGAGCGGTGGAACGGTCGGAGCGAGTGGTGGCTTGTGGAGGGCGATGTGGTATGGGGGTTGTCACAGGATGGCGGGGGGGGGTTCCGCGAGTGGTGGCTTGTGGGGGCAGGGATGGTATGGGGGAGGTGGTAAGGTTGGAGGGTTGGTATCGGAGGGGGTCACGGGGGCTGAGGAGAGGGTTTCAGGTCGTTACCATACAGCTGTTTTGGAAGCAGGGAAGAGCGACCCTCTCAGGTTCAGTTACTCCCAGACACACAGAACAGTTTGCCTGCATGTCAGCCCCTCCGAGCCCCCTGGACGGACGCACCAGCAATAGGCTGCATTAAGCAACAGGACGACACATGAATGAATTGGGTCAACATCTGACTGGTGTACGCACGCAGGGGGCGTGTCTGAGTCTCGGGACGCGTTCCAAACGGCTGTCTGTTCCCTATAGAATGGACCCCTATGGACCCTGGTCAGAGACGCTGCCCTATGTACAGGTAACTGACAAAATAAAGGAAACACACAAATCAAAAATATTTGTAAAAAATTCCTTAAAGTTGCATTTTTGGAGATTATTAATGTTACTGTCCCCACCACAACAATAAAAAAAAAATACTTAAATACATGTAATTTTGTCCTTGAAACATTACATTTGAATACTGTAGAATTCCATTCATTCCTGTGAAGGACTGATCCTACCGGGGAGTGGCAATATGGCCGACTGGAGGCTTCAAGGCCTRTCAATGGCCCAATACATAGCATCAACAATCCAGGGTTTATATAGATCGTTGTTTAAACCCCCTATGGTCCTTGAAGACCCCTCTTTCAAAGTCACTGAGATCTCTTCTTCTAGCCATGGWAGCCAAGATAATGAGCAACTGGGKATTTTTATACATGACCCCTAAGCATGATGGGATGTTAATTGCTTAATTAACTCAGGAGTCACACCTTTGTGGAAACACCTTGCTTTCAATATGCAATACTTTGTATCCCTGATTTACTCAAGTGTTTCCTTTATTTTGCCAGTTACCTGTAGGGCACCCTGGTCAAAAATAGGTGAGGAGAGGGGTGAGGAGAGGGGGTGAGGTGAGGAGAGGAGCGGGGGGTGAGGGGAGGAGAGGGGTGAGGAGCAGGCGGTATGGAGAGGTGAACAGTGTCTGGTTTCTCCCCTCTCTCTCGGTGCGTAGTGAAACACTGTGTCACATGTCACAGAGAGAGTAGTAGTGGTTGTAAGTAGTAGAGTACCAGGAATAGCTAGATTAGGTATTTAGTAATCAGAGCTCTCTCTCTCTGTCTCTGTATCTCTCCTCTGTCCTCTCTGTCTCACTCTCTGTCTCTTTCTCTTTCTCTCTCTCTGTCTCTGTCTCTCTCTCTGTCTCACTCTCTCGTCTCTCTCTCTGTACTGTCTCTGTCTCTCTCTCTGTTTTGTCTCACTCTCTGTCTCTCTCATTCTCTGTATCTCTCTCACTCTCTGTCTCTCTCTCTGTCTCACCTCTGTCTTCTCTCTCTCTCTCTCGTCCGTCTCTCCCTCTTCTCTGTGTCTTTCTCTGTCTCTCTCTCTCTCTGTTTCTCTGTCTCGCTCTCTCTCTCTGTCTCTGTCTCTCTGTCTCGCTCTCTCGTCCATCTCTCCCTCTCTCTCTGTCTCTGTTTCTCTCTCTCTTCTTTCCCTTCTTTCTTCTCTCTCTTTCACTTTCTGCTTTCTCTGAAACAGTCAGTTGATCAAACATGTTAAGTTAACACAAGACTCACTCTACAGACCCATAAATCCTGTCGTTGTATTGGAAAGTGAATTTCACCATATTTGGAATGTATTCCGACCAACCCCAGAACAAGTGACTTAGACATGGCTTGTTATTTTACTGCACAGGGTCATTATATTGGAATATTTATGAAATGTGATGAAATGAGTAGCGTGTGTGTGTGGTGTGTGTGTGTGTGTGTGTGTGTGTGTGTGTGTGTTGTGTGTGTGTGTGTGTTGTTGTGTGTGTGTGTGTGTGTGTGTGTGTGTGTGGTGTGTGTGTGTGGTGTGTGTGTGTGTGTGTGTGTGTGTGTGTGTGTGTGTGTGTGGTGTAGCTGCTGGCATAGGGCCTCCAGATATAAACAGAGCCCTGTCAGAGGGCATGTTTGAGTTTGGTGAGGAGCGGTGGTGTGTGTATGGTTTGTGTATGTGTGTGTATATGGTGTGTGTGTATATGGTGTATGTGTGTGTGTGTGGTGTGTGTGTATATGGTGTGTGTGTATACATGCTAGCCCACTCAGTCTCATGTCAAGAGTCTCATGTATGTGCAGTATTTGCTCCGTCAGTCTGAACTCTGACCCCTCGTTGAAAGGTTGAATTCCATCGTATCGGCTTGTGTTCTGAAAATCACATGATGTCACCGGCATGGAATTGATGACAAAATCGTGTTTGGACGTTTCTGTTAAAGAAATGCATTAGCAGAATGGAGGAGTACGATACCCTTGCATTGTGTAAAACTTTTCAACAATAAATGTGCACTTTTTTTTATGAATCAAAATGAGTGATTACCATTGAACGATAATGACGTTCACCCCAAATCATTACTAATTGAACAATAATATAATCACATAAGGGTCTCCTAGCCAGAGCGTCCAATCAAATCAATCAAATGTTGGGGTCATGGCGTCCCATTTGATCTAGTCTTCAATACGTGAGAGAGGTTGACAGTTTTGCCTCAGTTTTGCATCTCTTTCTATGGTTCCTGTGTTCCCCTTAGCCTCCCAGCTGGTCCCATACCATCAGACTAACGAGAGAACCCGTGGTCACAGTCTCAGACCACAGAGAGAACCCAGTGGGTCACAGGTCTCAGACCACAGAGAGAACCAGTGGTCACAGTCTCAGACCACAGAAAGAACCTAGTGGTCACAGGTCTCAGACCACAGAGAGAACCTAGTGGTCACAGGTCTCAGACCACAGAGAGAACCCAGTGGTCACAGGGTCTCAGACCA
>NW_019946798.1:0-12500 GCF_002910315.2 Salvelinus sp. IW2-2015 | reverse complement strand
TCTGTGGATGGTGCTCTGTGGATGGTGCTCTGTGGATGGAGCTCTGTGGGGTTGTTCTGTGGATTGGTGCTCTGTGAGTGGTTGTTCTGTGGATGGTGCTCTGTGGATGGTGCTCTGTGGATGGTGCTCTGTGGGTGGTTGTTCTGTGGATGGTGCTCTGTGATGGTGCTCTGTGGGTGGTGCTCTGTGGGTGGTTGTTCTGTGGATGGTGCTCTGTGGATGGAGCTCTGTGGATGGTGCTCTGTGGTGTGTTCTGTGGATGGTGCTCTGGGATGGTGCTCGTGGATGGTGCTCTGTGGGTGGTTGTTCTGTGGATGGTGCTCTGTGAGTGGTTGTTCTGTGGATGGTGCTCTGTGGATGGTGCTCTGTGGATGGTGCTCTGTTGGGTGGTTGTTCTGTGGATGGTGCTCTGTGGATGGTGCTCTGTGGAATGGTGCTCTGTGGTTGGTGGTGTGTTCTGTGATGGTGCTCTGTGGATGGAGCCTGTGGATGGTGCTCTGTGGATGGTGCTCTGGTGGATGGTGCTTTGTGGATACTTTGATGACTGAAGGGAGGTCACAGTAGTGTACACTGAAAGGTCATGTTGTGATAGATTAACATGTTGATACAGTACTGAACGACTGTCAATGTGACAGTCTAACTCATGTTGTGATAGATTAACATGTTGATTACAGTACTGAACTGACTGTCAATATGGAGACAGTCTAACTCATGTTGTGATATATTAACATGTTGATTACAGTACTGAACAGATGTCAATTGTGGAGACAGTCTAACTCATGTTGTGATAGATTTAACATCATGTTTGATTACGAGTACTGAACAGACTGTCAATGTGAGACAGTCTAACTCATGTTGTGATAGATTACACATGTTGATTACAGTACTGAAACTGACTGTCAATAAGGAGACAGTCTAACTCATGTTGTGATAGATTAACATGTTGATTACAGTATGAACAGACTGTCAATAAGGAGACAGTCTAACTCAGTTGTGAATAGATTAACATGTTGATTACAGTACTGAACAGACTGTCAATAAGGAGACAGTCTAACTCATGTTTGTGATAGATTAACATGTTGAATTACAGTACTGAACTGACTGTCAAGTATGGAGACAGTCTAACTCATGTTGTGATATATTAACATGTTGATTACAGTACTGAACAGACTGTCAATGTGGAGACAGTCTAACTCATGTTGTGATAGATTAACATGTTGATTACAGTACTGAACAGACTGTCAATGTGCAGACAGTCTAACTCATGTTGTGATAGATTAACATGTTGATTACAGTACTGAACAGACTGTCAATAAGGAGACAGTCTAACTCATGTTGTGATAGATTAACATGTTGATTACAGTACTGAACAGACTGTCAATGTGGAGACAGTCTAACTCATGTTGTGATAAGATTAACATGTTGATTACAGTACTGAACAGACTGTCAATGTGGAGACAGTCTAACTCATGTTGTGATAGATAACACATGTTGATTACAGTTACTGAACAGACTGTCAATGTGGAGACAGTCTAACTCATGTTGTGAATGATTAACATGTTGATTACAGTACTGAACAGACTGTCAATGTGGAGACAGTCTAACTCATGTTGTGATAGATTAACATGTTGATTACAGTACTGAACAGACTGTCAATGTGGAGACAGTCTAACTCATGTTGTGATAGATTAACATGTTGATTACAGTACTGAACAGACTGTCAATGTAGGAACAGTCTAACTCATGTTGTGATAGATTAACACATGTTGATTACAGTACTGAACAGACTGTCAAATGTGGTAGACAGTCTAATCATGTTGTGATAGATTAACATGTTGATTACAGTACTGAACAGACTGTCAATGTGGAGACAGTCTAACTCATGTTGTGATAGATTAACATGTTGATTACAGTACTGAACAGACTGTCAATGTGGAGACAGTCTAACTCATGTTGTGATAGATTAACATGTTGATTACAGTACTGAACAGACTGTCAATGTGGAGACAGTCTAACTCATGTTGTGATAGATTAACACATGTTGATTACAGTACTGAACAGACTGTAATGTGGAGACGTCTCTAACTCATGTTGTGATAGATTAACATGTTGATTACAGTACTGAACAGACTGTCAATGTGGAGACAGTCTAACTCATGTTGTGATAGATGAACACATGATTGTCCTGCAGATGTTATGGAGATGTTTGTCTTTCATCGTTGGCAGACGACGTTGTAAACCGTCTTGTTGGTGCCCGTTGTCTCTGCTCCGTTCTGAAGGCTCTGATTTGATTTCCTACGGACGCCGGGTTCTGAGAAAGAGTCTCTGTGTCGGCATGGATACAAGCCTGGAAGGTTGTTTTCAAGCGGATCCCTTTGTAGGAAGAGTTTGCATAACTACTGTTGCTATCTTTTCCATCTCCCGTTGAGTTGGTCTGGTATATTTGTCATGTAAATATCAATTGAATATGTATTTCTGCTGCATTCCTCCATTGCGGCGAGCCAAGCGTTGACGGACTGGCTTCACATGGATGGCATGCGTCCCAAAGTGCACACTGTTCCCTATATAGTGGGCTACTTTTGGGCCCTGGGCAAAAGTAGTGCACTATTAGGGAATAGGACTCTGGTCTAAAGTAGTGCACTATATAGGGAATAGGGCCCTGGTCTAAAGTAGTGCACTATATAGGGAATAGGGCTCTGGTCTAAAGTAGTGTACTATATAGGGAATAGGGCTCTGGTCTAAAGTAGTGCACTATATAGGGAATAGGGCTCTGGTCTAAAGTAGTGTACTATATATAGGGAATAGGGTATCATTTGGAACAGAGACATCCTGTTATCTGAGTAGCAGATGATGAAGAGATGATGAGGAAGAGCTGGACAGAGGTTCAATGTCATCGTCATTGGACCCTACAATCCTCCTCCAGTGAATCCCCTGGAACCTGATAGAATCTCTCATCTATCTATCTATCTTCGTTGTTTCACAGCAAAATGAGCTCCACATGACAAGAAAGAAACATCAAAACGCATCATTTCATCTGTCTTTTTTTCTGTTCCCTTCTTCTCTTCACAGACGTCTTGCAGGCAACGATTTGACGCACATTCCCAAAGGAGCGTTCTACGGCCTCTTCAATCTCAAAGTCCTGTAAGTAAACRCCTCCTCTCATGTCTCTCAACCATCTTTTACCCACCTCTTCCAAGATGGGGACATCAAGGTAGGCAATAGGTTCCAGGTCTCTCTCTCTCTCTCTCTCTCTCTCTCCACCTCTCTCCCTGTCTCTCTCACTCTCTCCCTGTCTCTCCCACTCGATCTCTGTCTCTCTCTCCACCTCTCTCTCTCTCTCTCTCTCTCTCTCTCTCTCTCTCTCTCTCTCTCTCTCTCTCTCTCTCCTCTCTCACCTCTCTCACTCTCTCCACCTCTCTCACGTCTCTTCTCTCACTCTTTCTGTCTCTCTCTCTCTCTCTCTCTCTCTCTCTCTCTCTCTCTCTCTCTCTCTCTCTCTCTCTCTCTCTCTCTCTCCACCTCTCTTCACTGTCTCTCACCTCTCTCACTGTCTCTCTCTCACTCTTTCTGTCTCTCTCTCTCTGTGTATCCATCTCAAACCAGAGGCGATTATCTCTGTTTCTCAGCAGAAGTGTTTTTACTGTGAGTTGACCTGTAGGTCATTGTTTCTCCTGCTACCTCTCAAGTCTCTCCACAAAGAGCCTTGGACAGGGATCAGATGATTCACAGGAATCTTTAATTATGAAAATGTGCTGGTAATTTATAGTAATTGGGTTAAAAGGGGTTAGTCTTAGGAAAGTATTGGAAAGCAATTTTGCCACTTTGAGAAAATTGCCTGAGAAGTGCTTTGTGGATGGATCGCCCTGTAAGGTCTTCAATGTATCCTAAATGGCACCATATTCCCTAAGTGAGTGCACTATATAGAGGCTAGGGTGCATTTAGGGACAAAGCCCAGTTCTACCTACAGCAGAAGGAGCTTCAGGAAGTTTCAGCTTCATGCTACACACTTGTAGCATGAAACCTCAAGGTATTCTGGAGATGAAGGGAGAAAAGGAGGGAGATCTGGGAAGGAGGGAGGAAAGGAAGGGAGATCTGGGAAGGAGGGAGATCTGGGAAGGAGAGGAGCCTGGTAGGAGGGACTGGGAAGGAGGGAGATCTGGAAGGAGGGAGGAAGGAAGGGAGATCATGGGAAGGAGGGAGGAAAGGAGGGAGGTCTGGGAAGGAGGGAGGAAATGAGGGAGATCTGGGAAGGAAGGGAGGAAAGGAGGGAGATCTGGGAAGGAGGGAGGAAAGGAGGGAGATCTGGGAAGGAGGGAGGAAAGGAGGGAGATCTGGAGAAGAGGGAGGAAAGGAGGAGATCTGGGAAGAGGGAGAAAGGAGGGAGATCTGGGAAGGAGGGAGGAAAGGAGGGAGATCTGGGAAGGAGGGAGGACTCAGGCTGATACATCTCCATCAACATGTTAGTGCTACCAAGCTCTCTCTTCTTCTCTCTCTCTCGCTCTCTCGCTTTCTCTCTCTTTTCTCTCTTTTTCTCTCGCTCTCTCTCTCTCTCTCTCTCTGTCTCTCTCTCTCTCTCTCTCTCTCTCTCTCTCTCTCTTCTCCTCTCTCTGTCTGTCTCTCTGACAAGGCCTTGACATGTCAAACTTTACAGTTGTTGACAGTTTATCCGTTTTTTTTTCTGACTACTTGTAAAATGAAATAAACATTTTTGGTTTTTTGTCTGGTGTTGAGATAGTTCTCCTGTGACCCTTTCTAACATCGAGACCGTTGATCCATTGGAAAACTCTTACTGAACTCTGTGTTGTGGTGCTTCTCCACGTAGATTCATAAAAGAACACGTCTTTGATATGAATACTAGGGATAATCACTAACAGTCCCTACATTTGTTAGAGTTTTATACCTAAATACACATGTTGAGGCTACAGGCAGGTTTGTAATTTATTACCCTGTACCAGAAACATCTGGGCCGGCGTGCGGACCTCATAAAAGTAGATAAAAACCTGTTGGTGACATGTAGAACAAATGTCCGAGGTAAGTGAGCTTTGTAAAAGTACATTTCCTGTGAAACGACCGTTTTTGATGAAAGCGCCGGCAGGAATATTGGACCATATTTCAGCGCCATTGTCATTTGTCACAAGGAGAGAATCTGGTCTGGTGTAAGTCTTCTCTGGGCCCGGTTCTTTCCTCCGTCTATACCAACCTTCTCTCCTTCTTTCCTTTTGAAGACTTCAAAGAGATTGTTACAAGAGCAGCACTGCAAAGGGTTTCCTGTTTTGTGTAACTTAGATAAAGGGATGTACGTCAAGCAACACATACACTATATATACAAAAAGTATGTGGACACCCCTTCAAATTAGTGGATTCGGGCTATTTCACCACATCCGTTGCTGACTGGTGTATGAGCACACAGCCATGCGATCTCAATAGACAAACATTGGCAGTAGAACGGCCTTTACTGTCGAGCTCAGTGAGCTTTCAACGTGGCACCGTCATAGGATGCCACCTTTCCAAGAAGTCAGTTCGTCAAATTTCTGCCCTGCTAGAGCTGCCCCGGTCAAATGTAAATGCTGTTCTTGTGAAGTGGAAACGTCTAGGAGCAACAACGGCTCAGCCGCAAAGTGGTAGGCCAGACAAGCTCACAGAACGGGACCGCAGAGTRCTGAAGTGCATAGCGAGTAAAAGCCGTCTGTTCTCGGTTGCARCGCTCACTACCGAGTTCTAAACTGCCTCTGGAAGCAACGTCGGCACAAGAACGGTTCGTCTGGAGCTTCATAAAGTGGTTTTCCACGGCTGAGCAGCCGCACACAAGCCTATAATCACCATTGCTAATGCGTGGTGTGGTGTAAAGCTCGCTGCCGTTGAACTGATGAGCAGTGGAATCGCGTTCTCTGGAGTGATGAGTCACGCTTCACCATCTGGCATTCCGACGGACAAATCTGGTTTTGGCGGATGCCAGGAGAACGCTACCTGTCCGAATGCATAGTGCCAACTGTAAAGTTTGGTGGAGGAGGAATAATGGTCTGGGGCTGTTTTCATAGTTCAGGCTCCTTAGTTCCAGTGAAGGGAAATCTTCACGCTACAGCTTACAATGACATTCTAGACGATTCTGTGCTTCCAACTTTGTGGCAACAGTTTGGGAATGGTCCTTTCCTGTTTCAGCATGACTTTGCCCCCGTGCACAAAGCAAGGTTCATACAGAAATGGTTTGTCGATCGGTGTGGAAGAACTTGACTGGCCTGCACCGAGCCCTGACCTCAACCCCATCGAACACCTTTGGGATGAATTGGAACGCTGACTGCGAGCCAGGCCTAATCGCCCAACATCAGTGCTCGATCTCACTAATGGTCTTGATGTGTTCCAACATCTAGTGGAAAGCCTTCCCAGAAGAGTGGAGGCTGTTATAGCAGCAATGGGGGGGAACCAATTAATGAGCTTGGAATGAGATGTTCGACGAGCAGATGTCCACATACTTTTGGTAGTGTAGTGTAATTTATCAATCAGAAGAAGAAAGAAAATGTGTAGTTAAAAGAAGAACAGGAAAGATTTTTTTAAATATAAAAGTTGATGTATATTCACATATTTCACCCTCAAAGAATATTAGTGGTAGCAGCTGGTCTGGTCTTCTCTTCATAGGTATATAGATGTTTGGTTCTATAAACCATTTGTTCCATTAGCCTTTCTCCTGGCATTGTGGTTACATATGCTACACTACTGTTGTCCGAGGAAGGCTTGTTGTGACTGTTGTCAAGAAGAGTTTTATACTGGACATCTGGGGAGGTCTTAGTGGTCAGATAGAGGAATGTGACACACTTTCACAGCCAATCAGATGAGCTCATTAAGTTATTTGTTTGTTTACATTCGCAGCTCACTCAAACAGGGGGAGAGAGAGAGAGACTGGGAGAGAGACTAGGAGAGACAGAGAGAGAGAGAGGCTGGGAGAGAGACTAGGAGAGACAGAGAGAGAGACAGACACAGAGAGAGACAGACAGACAGACAGACAGAGAGAGAGAGACAGCTAGAGAGAGTTGAGTACACATCTGCCTCTAAGCCTGAATTCCAACATGTTTGGGCAATGTCCACATCCGATGTTCTGCTTGCCTGTGATCCTGTCTGTGTGTTCCTCATCTGTGGCTTGACAGACTACGGAACTGAACTGGATGAAGATTTAACACCCAGGTTGTTCATGTACAGACAGTAGATTAGATTGTGTACTAACACAGTCCAGAGATGTTGTTTCCTAAGGATTAGCGATAGGATATTTGTACATTAGTATTTATACATATATAAGTATTTTATTTTTGATGGACAGTGACAGTCAGAAGCTAGAGAGAGAGAAAAGATATATATTTTTTTGTTTATTTATTTTTTGTTTAATATCTATTTCCATTGATTTGGCATGTTTCCCATGCCAATAAAGCCCTTGAATTGAATTGAACTGAATTGAATTGACAGATATTGAGGGACAGAGAGTAGGGGCCGAGGTGGGATTCGTAACCCCGTCAACAGTCGGTATATGTGGTCCAGATTTGGCTGCGTTAACACGACACCAGAGCAGAGTATTCTGTATGATCTGTGTCCGTTAGGATAGTATATGTATTCTATTGTAGTCTATTGTATTCTATTGTAGTATATTGTATTCTATTGAATTTTAATGATGACACACATTACAGTAGGCCTATGTGTCACGCCCTGGCCATAGAGAGGTTTTTATTCTCTATTTTGGTTAGGCCAGTGTAACAGTATAACTTTAGACCGTCCCCTCGCCCCGACATGGGCGCGAACCAGGGACCCTCTGCACACATCAACAACAGTCACCCACGAAGCGTCGTTACCCATCGCTCCACAAAAGCCGCGGCCCTTGCAGAGCAAGGGGCAACCCTACTTCTAGGTTTCAAAGCAAGTGACGTAACTGATTGAAACGCTAGTAGCGCGTACCCGCTAACTAGCTAGCCATTTCACATCCGTTACACCAGGGTGTGATTAGGGTGGGCATTCTATGTTTTCTATTTCTTTTGGTTTGGCCGGGTATGGTTCCCAATCAGAGGCAGCTGTCTAGTTGTCTCTGATTGGGTATCATACTAGGCAGCCTTTTTCCCACCTGTGTTTTGTGGAAGTTGTTTTGTGTCTGCACCTGACAGAACTGTTTCCTTTTGTTCTGTGTTAGTTCTGCCTCAGTACTCTGACACTTAGATGACAGTCACCCTACAGCTACAGGCTATATAAATAACAGTCCACCCTACAGCTACAGGCTATATAAATACACAGTCTCCCTACAGCTACAGGCTATATAATACACAGTCCACCTACAGCTACAGGCTATATAAATACACAGTCTACCCTACAGCTACAGGCTATATAAATACACAGCTCTACCCTACAGCTACAGGCTATATAAATACACAGTCTACCCTACAGCTACAGGCTATATAAAATTACACAGTCTACCCTACAGCTACAGGCTATATAAATACACAGTCTACCCTACAGCTACAGGGCTATATAAATACACAGTCTACCCTACAGCTACAGGCTATATAAATACACAGTCCACCCTACAGCTACAGGCTATATAAATACACAGTCTACCCTACAGCTACAGGCTATATAAATACCACAGTCTACCCTACAGCTACAGGCTATATAAAGTACACAGCCTACCTACAGCTACATGAAAATACACAGTCTACACCTACAATACGAAACAATAACAGGTTCAAGATAAGTCAGCTCTACAGCTACATTATAAACCAGTCTACCCTACAGTTACAGGCTATATAAATACACAGTCTACCTAGCTACAGCTATCGAGAACTATAAACGAAATACACAGTCCACCCTACAGCTACAGGCCTATATAAAATCACAGTCTACCCTACAGCTACAGGCTATATAAATACACAGTCTACTCAACATTATAACAGCTACAGGCTATATAAATACACAGTCCACCCTACAGCTACAGGCTATATAAATACACAGTCCCACCCTTACAGCTACAGGCTATATAACATACCACAGTCTACACCTACAGCTACAGGCTATATAAATTACACAGATCATACCTCAGCACAGATATAAAATACAGCACTAACAGCTAATATATAAATACACACAGTCCTCACCCTACAGCTACAGATCTAGACAGAGCAATATGACCTATACTAAGTAATAATAAATAACAGTCACTCTACCCACTACTAAGCTACGAGGCCCTAAAAAGTTCCTATAATAAAATAACATCCACCCTACAGCTACAGACTATATAAATACACAGTCTACCCTACAGTCTTAACAGTCTTAAATAAAGATTATATAATACACACAGTCCACCCTAAAACTATTGCTAACAGACTAAATATAAATACACACAGGTGCTATCACCCCATACAGCTATCAGCCTATATAAATACACAGTCTACCCTACAGCTACAGGCTTTTTGTAATGCACCTAAATACACAGTCTACCCCTACAGCTAACAGAAAGCGGTAAACTATCAATATACAGCAGTCATTCCACCTACACTGAGCAATTAAAAACACAGTCCCTGCTAATACAGAATAACCAGTCTACCTTCTTTACACGCTACAAGAGCAATCATAGTAAAATAGAACACATTCAGTCTACCCTACAGCTAAGGCTAATAAGTAACCATTCTGATGAGCTTAACCGGACCCTCTATTTAATACAGTCTACCACTACAGCTTAAAAGAATAGAATCTACAAACCTACAATAAATACGGATCAAAAGAAGCAGACCATTCCGTATCACAGCTAAATAATCACAGTAACCCTACAGACTACAGAATTTGCTTACCTGAACTTCTACGTAACCCTAACTGGTTAACAATACATCTACCTACATACAGAGCTATATAAATACACACAGTCAACCTACAGCAACAGGCCTATATAATACACAGTCTACCCTACAGCTAGCAGGCTATATAAATACACAGTCTACCCTACAGCTACAGGCTACATAAATACACACAAAGTCTACCCTACCTACAAGCTACAGCTATATAAATACACACAGTCTACCCTACAGCTACAGCTATATAAATACACAGTCTACCCTACAGCTACAGGCTAATATAAAGTCCTACAACAGCTGCCCTCACCCTACAGCACAGGCTATATAATACACAGTCTACCCTACAGCTACAGCTACTATGAATATACAACAGCTACCCTACAGCTACAGGCTATAGTAAATACACACCACCCTGCTAAGCTACAGATAATAAATACCACAGTCACCCTACAGCTACAGCTATATAAATACACAGTCTACCCTACAGCTACAGGCGCTGAGTATATAAATACACACAGTCTAACCCTACAGCTACAGGCTTATATAAATACACAGTCTACCCTACAGCTACAGGCAATTAATTATAAGATACACAGTCTACCCTACAGCAATATCAGGCTCTATATAAACCTACAGCTACTAATACACAGTCTACCCTACAGTAACAGGCTATATAAATACACAGTCACCCTACAGCTACACTATATAAATACATCAGTCACCCTACAGCTACAGGCTATATAAATACACAGTCTACCCTACAGCTAACTAGTGCAATAATATACAATACACATCTACCCTACAGCTACAGGCTATATAAATAACACAGTCTACCCTACAGCTACAGGCCTTATATAAATACACAGTCTACCCTACAGCTACCAGGCGTCCCTGGCCCAAAAATTATATAAATAACAACAGTGTGCAATCTACCCTACCCGAGCTACAGGCTAGATAATGAGTCAAAACTAGCGAGGCCAATCTTACCCTACGAGCTACATGCGGACCGCCGCCTATCAATACCTAAAATCCATCACCAAGTCTACCCTTACAGCTACAGGCCGGATATAAAATACACAGTCTAACCCTACAAAGCTACACCCGGCCCTATAATACAATCACTGACACAAGTCCACCCCCAAATCAAAGAAGAGTCTTAACAGGTACTCAAAAGTAATCAATATGAGCACAGCTCTACAACCCTACAGACGTATCCCCAAAAGGGCCTTCAGGATAATAAATACAATCTACGCTCTTAGCCCTACAGCTTACAGGGTCTAGTAATGAGTGATGAGTGACAAACAGATACATCTACCCTACATAGCCCAATCCAAAACAGGCTATATAAATACACAGTCATACCCAAAACACGGCGTAAACATCCCGACAAAGAGAAAGAACCTACAAATCACAGTCCTACCCTAACAGCTACAGGCTATATAAATACCACAGTCTACCTACAGCTACAGGCTACTATTAAAATACACAGTCTTTCCCTTACAGCCTACACGGCTATATAAATACACAGGCTATACCCTACAGCTACAGGCTATATTCCAATCCAAATACCAACTCAGTTCCGCGTACCCTCACCAAGGCGGACAGGCTATATAAATAACACACAGTCTACCCTACAGCTACAGGCTATATAAATCTACACAGTCTAACCTCTCAGACAACAACAATAAACAGCCAGCTATATATATGACTCACACAGTCGACCTACAGCTACAGTAAAGGCCTAAATACAAAATATACACAAGTGGTATTACCCGACCCCTCACAGGCTCCTTTACATGTGCTCATTACCTTATTAGTACACAGTCCTACCTGCTTCCACCAGCTACAGGCCCTATATATAATACACAGTCTACCAAACTACAGACTATCAGGCTATATAAATACACAGTATCTACCCCTACCAGACTACAGGCTGATAAATATCACAAGTTAACACAAAGCTATGAGTCATGGGGCAGATCAATTAAAGTAACCTACACAAGTACGGGCAGACTTGTACAGACTATATTAAATAAACATCGGCCAGTCTACCCTACAAAATCGCGTGCTTTCTGAAAATCTGCGGCTACTTCCTAACCTGTCTCCACCTCTTGGCCCTCTGTATATGATCCTAATTAAAAACAGGTGTCTTTGTTCACTGTGGTTTCAACCAGCCATTCACGGGTGTCAGTATTCACCTCTCTCTGATAGATTTATTAAAGGTCTGAAATGTTCCATATGAGTCGAGTGAATCACCCCTTAACTCATAATCATAAATTTAAAGGGTCTGTTGTCCTCAGTGTCACCTCTCTCTGATAGCATTATAAAGGTCTGTGTTCTGGTGTCATGTCCACCTCTCTCTCATAGATTTAATTGGCGTCCTGCCCTAAATTAAGTTTCCCTGACAACCTACCTCAATAAAAACTCACCTCTCTCTGATAGATTATAAGCCTCTCGTGTTCTGTGTCAGTTCGTCACCTCTCTCTGCATAGATTCATAAATGGGTATCTTGTCTTCACTGTGTCAATGTAGTCACCTCTCTCTGACAATATATTAGGAAGCGAGTACTCAGTTGTTTAGAATCCTAAATGTCAGTGTGGTCACTCCGTCTGATAATTTAAAGCGGTCTGTGTTATATCTGTGTCCCAATTGTTTAGATGTTTCACCTCTCTCTGATAAGATTAA
>NW_019946797.1:27640-39574 GCF_002910315.2 Salvelinus sp. IW2-2015 | reverse complement strand
GGGTGCGTGCTCAGCCCCCTCCTGTACTCCCTGTTTGCCCACGACTGTGGCCATGCACGCCTCCAACTCAATCATCAATTTGCGAACGACACAACAGTAGTGGGCTTGATCAATAACAACTAAAACATCCTACAGGAGGACGGGTAAGGGCACTCGGTGTGGTGTCAGGAAAACAACCTCTCACTCAACGTCAACAAAAACAAAAGATGATCGTGGACTTCAGGAAACTGCAGAGGGAGCACCCCCCTATCCATATCGACGGGACAGCAGTGAGAAAGTGGAACGTTTTAAGTTCCTCGGCCACACTCACAGACAAGCTGAAATGGCTCACCCACACAGACAGTGGTGAAGAAGGCGCAACAGTGCCTCTTCAACCGCATGAGGCTGAAGAAATTTGGCTTTTCACCAAAACCCTGACAAACTTTTACAGATGCACAATCGAGAGCATCCTGTCGGGCTGTATCACAGCCTGGTGGTGCGGGTCTGCACAAACGCATCACGGGGGCAAACTACCTGCCCTCCATGACACCTATAGCACCCGATGTCACAGGAAGGCAAAAAAGGACATCAACCACCCGAGCCACTGCCTGTTCACACCGCTACAATCCAGAAAGCGAAGTCAATACAGTGCATCGAAGCTGGGACCGAGAGACTGAAAAACAGCTTCTTATCTCAAGGCCATCAGACTGCTAAACAGCAATCACTAACTCAGAGAGGCTGCTGCCTACATTGAGACCCAATCACTGGCCACTTTAATCAAATGATCACTAGTCACTTTATACAATGCCACTTTAAATAATGCCACTTGAATAATGTCTACATATCTTACATTACTCATATCACATGTATATACTGTGTTTTATACCATCTATTGCACCTTGGCTATGCCACAGCCATCGCTCATCCATATACTTACTGTACATATTCTCATTCACCCCTTTAGATTTGTGTTTATTGGGTAGTTGTTGGTGAATTGATAGATTACTTGTTAAATATTACTGTACTGTCGGAACTAGAAGCACAAGCATTTTGCTCACCTCGCATTAAGATCTGCTAACCATGTGTATGTGACCAATAACATTTGATTTGATTCCTTAGATGATACCACTATCATTCTTCTGTGGTAAACACTGAGCTTCCTGCTTTAGTCAACCCTGCTGCTGTTTCTCCTGTGGTAAACTGTGAGCTGTCCTGTCTTGTCCAATCCGTCCCAGGGGTTTAATTTGTCCCACGTGGGGAAGGCTGTGGTAGCACCAGGCTTCAGCAGTTACCCTCATCACAGGGCTGCTGCACAGCGGCAGTGCCCTAGCCAAACCCACTATGCCAGCCCTAGTGCTCCCCCTGACCAGACACCGGTCAGGAGAGTGGCTGCTCTTCCACTCTGCAGGTTACTGTGTTTATTGTGTGTTATTAAATCCTCAATGATTTTGAATGTGTATTGTTGTAGTACTCGCCTGAGGTAAGTCTATGGGCTCGTTTCCTGTACACAGATTAAACCTGGTCCTGGACTAAAAAGTATGCTTAATAGAGATTCTCCATTGAAAGTACTTCTTAATCCAAGACGAGACTTAATCTAGATCTGAGAAACCAACCCTATATGTATTTTAAATGTGTGAAATGGATCCATTTATCCATCTAGGCCGGGGGAGCTGGGGGRTGAAGGAGGGGCTATGTCGTCACGCCCTGCAGTCATTGGACGGTGTGAGGAATAACGCTCTGATGAGGATCAACGTCAGAGAAGAGCTCAACTTCACCTTCAAGGCCTTCATGTCCGACTACTGTGAGTAGTGGTGGTGTGGGGGTTGAGGTGTGTAGTGTCTGGGTTATTACCAATGATGGATTCTGGGTACTAACTCCTAAACTTGGGATAGGGTTAATTATCAGGTATCCTATTGAAATATTGAGTGCTTAGGTTTAGAGGGTCTACACCAGAAGTTAATGGTTATCTGTAGGAGGAAGGTATATAGTGTGTGCAATTAAGCTTGGAATGTGCTGAGTGCAGAGAAAGCGATCACATGTGGCAGGCATTGATAAGGGGAGAGAGCCATGGATTAGTGATGAAGGGGGGCAGGTCAGGTCACGTTAAGGGAGAAAGAAAAGTTTATGGCCGTATTACTTAGTTTCCTGCCTAGCAGTAAAGATGCAATGTTTGTTCAGATGTGTAGGAGGAGACTCAGTCTAGGAGAAATGGTTAAATATCAGTGCTTGTGTGAACAATGTCTTTGTCTAATGCAGCTGTATTGATCCTCTGGGAAGAATAAACTTGGTTTAAGCTTTCATAGTGTCCGAGTTTTTACTCTGAGAATTAGAACCTAACACCAATTCCTATTCACTGTGTATCACTGTCTACATTCTTTTGAAAGGGTAGTCTATAGTTAAAGATTGAAATCCGCATTAGGGGAAACAGGGCCTCCTTCAGTGTGGTCATTTTGTGTTTAATTATTCTGCTGTTCTATCACGCGTGTTCAATGATGTCTGGTGGGGAGGCAGTTTGTTTTGCGCTAACTTCTTTGTTGTAATATCCCAAACAGTTTCACACACTTAAGGATTCCAGCTTTAATGCTCTCGTTCTAACAAAACCTGTGTGTGTGCAGCTCTGTCCATGGTGTACATAAGAAGTTCATGCGTGTGTTCTGACCAACCCTCTGGCCTTCCGAGTCACAGCCAGACACTCCTGGGACGACACCAACAAACCACATGCTACCCTCACCGCCTTCAGTCACCTCTGCAAGAAGGTATACCTCCAATACTCCAAATCACCCTCATATCCGTCCATTAATCACGTACTCCATTCTGTTTATTATTTATTTTATCTGTTGCCCCAGCCGCGAACTCAGGCTCTGTGTGTAGTTAACCGACCCTCTCTGCCCATTCATCGCCATTTACTATTGTTGTTTTAGCTGATTAGCTGTTGTTGCTTTACCCGTTGTTGTCTTAACTAGCTCTCCCAATCAACACCTGTATGTCTCTCTCATATGTCAATATGCCTTAACGTGTTGTTAGGTTAGTTATCATTGTTTTAGTTTACAATGGAGCCCCTAGTTCACTCATTATACCTCTGATACCTCTTTTGTCCACCCTCCCACTCATCGGTGACCTCACCCATTATACCAGACTTATCCAGAGATACAACCTCTCTTATCATCACTCATGCCTGGGCTTACCTCCGCTGTACCCGCACCCCACCATACCCCTGTCTGCACATTATGCCCTGAATCTATTCTACCACGCCCAGAAATCTGCTCCTTTTATTCTTTGTCCCCAACGCTCTAGGACCAGTTTTGATAGCCTTTAGCCGTACCCTCATCCTACTCCTCTGTTCCTCGGTGATGTGAGGTAACCCAGGCCTGTGTGTCCCCAGGCGCCCTCATTTGTTGACTTCTGTGATAGAAAAAACCTTTGGTTTCATGCATGTCAACATCAGAAGCCTCCTCCCTAAGTTTGTTTTACTCACTCTTTAGCACACTCCTCCAACCCTGATGTCCTTGCCGTGTCTGAATCCTGGCTTAGGAAGGCCACCAACAATTCTGAAATTACCATACCCAGCTACAACATTTTCCGTCAAGATAGAACTGCCAAAAGGGAGGAGTTGCAATCTACTGCAGAGATACCGCAAAGTTCTGCATACTTTCCAGGTCTATACCCAACAGTTTGAACTTCTAATTTTAAAAATGAACCTCTCCAGAAATAAGTCTCTCACTGTTGCCGCCTGCTATCGACCCCCCTCCGCTCCCAGCTGTGCCTGGACACCATTTGTAGATTGATCGCCCCATCTAGCTTCAAGTTCGTTCTGTTATGACCTAAACTGTGTATGCTTAACACCCCGGCAGTCCTACAATCTAAGCTAGATGCCCTCAATCTCACACAAATCATCAAGGAACCCAGCAGGTAGAACCCTAAATCCGTAAACTGGGCACCCTCATGGACATTATCCTGACCAACTTGTCCTCCAAATACACCTCTGCTGTTTTCAATCAGATCTCAGCGATCACTGCCTCATTCCTGTATCCGCTATGGGTCTGCGGTTAAACGACCACCCCTCATCACTGTCAAACGCTTCCTAAAACACTTCTGCGAGCAGGCCTTCTAATCGACCTGGCCGTGATCCTAGAAGGATATCGACCTCATCCCGTCAGGAGAGATTCCTGGTCATTCTTTAAAAGTATTTCCTCACCATCTTAGATAAGCATGCCCCGTTCAGAAAATGCAGAACTAAGAACAGATATAGCCCTTGGTTCACTCCAGACCTGACTGCCCTTGACCAGCACAGAAACATCCTGACTGCAATAGCATCGAATAGTCCCCACGATAGCAACTGTTCAGGGAAGTCAGAACCAATACACGCAGTCAGTCAGGAAGCAAAGGCTAGCTTTTTTCAAGCTGAAATTCGCATCCTGTAGCTCTAACTCCAAAAAGTTTTGGGACACTGTAAAGTCCATGGAGAACAAGAGCACCTCCTCTCAGCTGCCCACTGCACTGAGGCTAGGTAACACGGTCACAAACTGATAAATCCATGATAACGAAAATTTCAATAACATTTCTCAATGGCTGGCCATGCCTTCCTCCTGGCTACTCCAACCCCGGCCAACAGCTCCCGTCCCCCGCAGCTACTCGCCCAAGCCTCCCCAGCTTCTCCCAAATCCAGATAGCAATGTTCTGAAGGAGCTGCAAAACCTGGACCCGTACAAATCAGCTGGGCTAGACAATCTGGACCCTCTCTTTCTAAAACTATCCGCCGCCATTGTTGCAACCCCTATACCAGCCTGTTCAACCTCTCTTTTGTATCGTCCGAGATCCCTAAAGAGTGGAAAGCGGCCCCTCTTCAAAGGGGTGACACCCTAGACCCAAACTGTTACAGACCTATATCCATCCTGCCCTGCCTATCTAAAGTCTTCGAAAGCCCAGTTAATAAACAGATCACTAACCATTTCGAATCCACCTTCTGCGCTGTGCAATCCGGCTTCTGAGCTGGTCACGGGTGCACCTCAGCCACGTTCAAGGTACTAAACATATCATAACCGCCATCGATAAAAGACAGTACTGTGCAGCCGTCTTCATCGACCTGGCCAAGGCTTTCGACTCTGTCATTCACCGTATTCTTATCCGCAGACTCAATAGCCTTGGTTTTTCTAATGACTGCTCATGGTTCACCAACTACTTTGCAGACAGAGTTCAGTGTTTCAAATCGGAGGCATGTTGTCCGGACCTCTGGCAGTCTCTATGGGGGTACCACAGGGTTCAATTCTTCGGGCCAACTCTTTTCTCTGTATATATCAATGATGTCGCTCTTTCTGCGGCGATTCCCTGATCCACCTCTACGCAGACGACACCATTCTGTATACTTCTGGCCCTTCCTTGGACACTGTGCTAACTAACCTCCAAACGAGCTTCAATGCCACACACTCCTTCCGTGGCCTCCAACTGCTCTTAAACGGTAGTAAAACCAAATGCATGTTTTCAACAGTTCGCTGCCCGCACCTGCCCGCCCGACTAGCATCACCACCCTCTGACGGTTCCGACCTAGAATATGTGGACAACTAAATACCTAGGGTCTGGCTAGACTGTAAACTCTCCTTCCAGACTCATATTAAAAATCTCCAATCCAAAATCAATCTAGAATCGGCTTTCTATTTCGCAACAAAGCCTCCTTCACTCACGCCGCCAAACTTACCCTAGTAAAACTGACTATCCTACCGATCCTCGACTTCGGCCGTTCATTACAAAATAGCTTCCAACACTCTACTCAGCAAACTGATGCAGTCTATCACAGTGCCATCCGTTTTTACCAAATCACCTTATACCACCCACCACTGCGACCTGTATGCTCTAGTCGGCTGGCCCTCGCTACATATTCGTCGCCAGACCCACTGCTCCAGTCATCTATAAGTCTATGCTAGGTAAAGCTCCGCCTTATCTCAGTTCACTGGTCACAAAAACACACAGTTTAAGACTTTATTCCCTCACCAACTTTAAACATCAACTATCTGAGCAGCTAACCGATCGCTGCAGCGTGTACATAGTCCATCTGTAAATAGCCCACCCCCATCTACCTACCTCATCCCCATACTGTTTATTTATTTACTTTTCTGCTCTTTGCACACCATATCTCTACTTGCACATCATCATCTGCTCATGTATCACTCCAGTGTTAATCTGCTAAATAGTAATTATTCGCTCCTATGGCCTATTTATGCCTACCCTCTCATGCCTTTTGCACACACTGTATATAGACTTCTTTTTTCTACTGTGTCATTGACTTGTTTATTGTTATTGGCTTGTTTATTGTTACTCCATGTGTAACTCTGTGTTGTTGTCTGTGTCACACTGCTTTGCTTTATCTTGGCAAGTCGCAGTTGCAAATGAGAACTTGTTCTCAACTAGCCTACCTGGTTAAATAAAGGTGAAATAATTTTAAAATAAATATCATCCTCGAGTTTGTCTATATAGAACGAATAATAACATAAATACATTTTGTAGTTGCATACTATATCAGGTATAGGTCAATTCCATTTCAATTCACTCAATTCTGGAAGTTAACTGAAATTCCAATTTCATTTTTTTCATTGAAAGAATTGGAATTGGAATTTCTGTTTACTTCCTGATTTGACTGAATGAAAATGGAACCCCAACCCCGCTGAACGCAGTTGTCTGAAGTCCATTGTGTTTTGTTATCTTTCCCTCTGCCCCTAGGCAACCACCACAGTGACGGTATACATTCCAGAAAGCCTCTCTGTTGTGTAGGTCCTCCTCCTTCACCTTCACGCTACAAACTCCTGCCCCAGGGACTCCAAATCGTTTATGTCTCCCAACAGCCAATCAGTGACCACGAATGGATCCACACGGACCAGTGATCACATGGAAAACAAGAGGCTCCTCAACCTGCCTGTGAGAGATAGAGATACACTGGGTTACAGGCATCGATCAATGTTTTATTAGTTGACCTGTGTGCAGATAATGAGATGCGTGTGTGTGTGCTTCAGGTGAACTACCGGCCTCCCTCCCAACTAGGTGTTTTAATCCCGACCACAGACAATATCTATAACGCTGACCCAAGTCATCCCCACCCCAGACAGCACTACCCCATCTCCAAGGTGAGCAAAGTCACAAGGTTCACACACGCCAGCACTACCTTGTCTCCAAGCTGAGCAAGTCTTGTATGTGTTGTGCAGTGTAACTTTACTAAGTGTCTATATGTGCTTCTGTGTTGTGTTTCGCATTGGTGTAAGCTGTGATGCATAGTGTTTGTGGGTGACAAATTGTGTGCCTTCCTCCAGAACTCTGGTCGGTATAAGCAGTGTGCAGGGAAAAGGTCAGCAGAGGAATGTGGCTGTACAGACAGACTGAAAGTCTCTCCTCTAGCCATCAACTCTGACTGCAGACAGAGGGTACACATCTGCATCAGTGTGATCAATCATCAATGTCTTCCAAAAACAAAACAATTACATATACAGTATCAGTCAAAAGTTTGGACATGTCTACTCATTCAAGTTATTTTTTTACATTGTAGAATAATAGTGAAGACATCAAAACTATGAAATATCACATATGGAATAATGTAGTAACCAAAAAAGTGTTAAACAAATCAAAATATTTTATATTCTTCAAAGTAGCCACCATTTGCCTTGATGACAGCTTTGCACACTCTTGACATTCTCTCAACCAGCTTCCTGAGGTGGAATGCATTCAATAAACAGGTGTGCCTTGTTAAAAGTTAATTTGTGGAATTTCTTTCCTTAATGCGTTTGAGCCAATCAGTTTGTTGTGTACAAGGTAGGGTGGTATACAGAATAGCCTTATTTGGTAAAATACCAAGTCCATATGCATAGAACAGCTAAATAAGATATTTATTCATAGTTTTGATGTCTTCACTATTATTCTACAAAGTAGAAAATAGATAAATAAAGAAAAACCCTGAATGAGTAGGTGTGTTCAAACTTTTGACTGGTACTATACATTAAATAGTAACATTTATTTTAAAAAAGAAAAAAAATATTGATATGCTATAAAAAATCATATTTAGTACCGTTTAGTGGATATATATAAAGTATTGTCTTAATGTAACTGTGCATTCTGCATAAAAACAGTCTTGTCGACTGCGAGCATGAATGAAATCATATAAAAAATCGTATATGGTTAAAACGTATTTAGTCTTTCCCATGTCCTCTGTGTTGTACTGTAGTGCTGAGCTAACGTTTCCTGTGACTGACTTCAACATCACCTTGTTCCTAGGAGAAACCAACCACGCTGACCACCCGCTCTGCTCTCCTTACTTTGTTACTGTCACGGAGGTCAACAACCGGACCAGCTGAGGTCACAGGTCAGTCTCATCCCAGAAGGCTTTGCAATATAAGGATGATTTAAAGATGGAATCAGCATTAGGGGAAACAGCACCACTGCGGACCCAGCACCTTTTGTTTTTGTTTTGGATGAAACGGAGGCGTGTAAAAAAATAATATATATATATATAATTTGCAGTACAATATCTGCTGTTCTATTGCGTGGCAATTTTTATTGAACCTTTATCTAACTAGTCAAGTCAGTTAAGATGATGGCCTACCCCGACCAAACCCTTCCTTAACCCGCCCCATGGGACTCCGATCATGGCCGGTTGTGATACAGCCCAGGATCGAACCCGGATCTGTAGTGACGCTTCTAGCACTGCGATGCAGTTCTTAGAATGCTGCCACTCGGTCCCCCAAATGATGTCCAAGTTGGGAAAAAACGGTGTTTGTTTTGCAGTAACTTCTTTTGTTGTTGGGGCCTCCCGAGTGGGGCAGCTTTCTTAGCACTGCGTCGCAGTGCTAGACGCTCACTACAGATCCGGGTTCGATCCGCTGACACGTCGCCAGTTGTAAGGTGTTTCCTCCGACACATTGGTGTGGCCTTCCGAGTTAAGCGGGCAGGTTTCAGGACTTTAACTACCAATTGGATATCACGAAATTGGGCGAAAAAGGTAAAAAGTACAAATTTAAAAAAACATTTATTTTTGTAAAATCACAAACGGATGGCAGTTTCACCATTTAGGATTGCAACTTTAAAATGTGAAAAATACATATTTTCTGTCATCTTTTCAACCAGAAAAAATGATTTCAACCAGAAAAGGTGATCATAACTTCCCTTGTATAATGTTGCCTAATGGCAGGTCTTTAGTGCACTATAGTGAACACACTTCTCTGTTGTTAACCCGTCTTTTCCCATCCTTTGTTGGTAGGGACCCATGCCACCCCCACCATGGACAGGATGAGACAATATTTTGAAGCAGTCTAAAGAACAATCTCTACAACCCAGAGGGACTGCAGATCAGCTTTTATGTAAATCATCTACAGTCTCCCTGACTATATGACATGTTCATAATAGTTAAACAGTTGAGTAATCTATACGTCTGCATAGAATACTGTCATTTCAGTCCTGCGAATTGTGCTATGAAATAGCAGTTTCCATCTGGGGTTTCATTGTGACAATGTTATAAATATAATATTTTTCCAACCTAACAACCACCACCATTTTCTCCACAGGGCTCGAGCTTTTCCACTTCCGTATCTCTGTCATTCCTGGAGTTGTGTTGTGTGACCTGGTGGAGGAGTACAGGTGAGGAACCCTGTAGCTTTTACACTGAAGTCAGTAACTAATAAAAAAGAGGAAGAACAAGATAACCTCTGGCCCTCACCTATTTCTCTCCTTCCTGTCTCGCTCTCCCTTTCTCTCTCTCTCTTCCTATACGGGTAGATCTACGTAGACGAGCCTCCGCTGGCGTTCCCAACCCAACAGCTCGTCAACAACATGGCAGCCATCATCCTGGGAGGCTTGCTGCTCTTTGGCTTCCTTCTCATATACAACGGCGTTGCCATGCCAACCAAGAGCAGCATCAAAACCCTCCTCAAGAAACACAAGCCCACCATCTCTCCAACCAGGACCCAGAACTCTACCACGACACAGGGACACGAGTAGGATTTTACAGTTTGGCATTGTAAGAGTGTGTTATAGAGTTGTACGTTCCATTTTTAGCCTTTTAACCTAAGTATGAGATGTAAATGTTTTTATTGTTCAGATTGATCCTTTTTCCAAATGTGTGTTCTATGACATTTGTATTTGGGAAAAATTGAAAGAAACTAGCAAAGATGAAAAGGTACAAATGAAAGGAAAAACACATGCTCGGAGTGGGTTTTATTGGTTGTTGCTGTGTTTTCAAAGAAAATACAAACTGTAAAAAATAAAAAATAAATAACAAAAAGTAAACCAGGATTTGTTGCCATTAGGACTTTGTCAGATACTACTACATTATATTCTGGTAGGTTGTATCACATAATATCTCAGACCTGTAGGAGTAGTCGGGAAGGATCCATAAATAAAACACATCACTCATAGTTGTGAGTACGTAGTAACCCGTATTAAAGTGGAACGCTGCATAGGAGCAGCTACAGTGGCTTGCGAAAGTATTCACCCCCCTTGGCATTTTTCATATTTTGTTGCCTTACAACCTGGAATTAAAATCGATTTTGGGGGGGTTTGTATCATTTGATTTACACAACATGCCTACTATTTTGAAAATGCAAAATATTTTTTATTGTGAAACAAAGACTAAAAAAACTGAAAACTTGAGCATGCATAACTATTCACCCCCTTAAAGTCAATACTTTGTAGAGCCACCTTTTGCAGCAATTACAGATGCAAGTCTCTTGGGGTATGTGTCTATAAGCTTGGCACTTCTAGCCACTGGGATTTTTGCCCATTATTCAAGGCAAAACTGCTCCAGCTCCTTCAAGTTGGATGGGTTCCCCTGGTGTACAGCAATCTTTAAGTAATACCACATATTCTCAATTAGATTTAGGTCTGGGCTTTGACTAGGCCATTCCAAGACATTTAAATGTTTCCCTTAAACCACTCGAGTGTTGCTTTAGCCGTATGCTTAGGGTCATTGTCCTGCTGGAAAGTGAACCTCCGTCCCAGTCTCAAATCTCTGGAAGACTGAAACAGGTTTCCCTCAAGAATTTCCCTGTATTTAGCGCCATCCATCATTCCTTCAATTCTGACCAGTTTCCAGTCCCTGCCGATGAAAAACATCCCCACAGCATGATGCTGCCACCACCATGCTTCATTGTGGGGATGGTATTCTCGGGGTGATGAGAGGTGCTGGGTTTGCGCCAGACATAGCGTTTTCCTTGATGGCCAAAAAGCTACATTTTAGTCTCAACTGAGATACCTTCTTCCATATGTTTGGGGAGTCTCCCACATGCCTTTTGGCGAACACCAAACGTGTTTGCTTATTTTTTTCTTTAAGCAATGTTTTTTTTCTCTTCCGTAAAGCCCAGCTCTGTGGAGTGTACGCCTTAAAGTGGTCCTATGGACAGATACTCCAATCTCCGCCGTGGAGCTTTGCAGCTCCTTCTGGTTATCTTTGGTCTTTTGATGCCTCTCTGATTAATGCCCTCCTTGCCTGGTCTATGAGTTTTGGTGGCGGCCCTCTCTTGGCAGTTTGTTGTGGTGCCATGTTCTTTCCTTTTTTTTAATAATGGATTTAATGTTGCCCCGTGGGATGTTCAAGTTTCGGGTATTTTTTTAACCCCACCCTTCTCCATAACTTTGTCCTGACCTGTTTGGAGAGCTCCTTGGTCTCATGGTGCTGCTTGCTTGGTGGTGCCCCTTGCTTAGTGGTGTTGCAGACTCTGGGCCTTTCAGAACAGGTGTATGTATACTGAGATCATGTCTTAGATAATGTCCACCTGTGTGAAATCTAACTAATTATGTGACTTCTGAAGGTACTGGTTGCACCAGATCTTATTTAGGGGCTTCATAGCAAAGGGGGTGAATACAAATGCAGCACCACTTTTCCTTTTTTTTCACTTCACCAGTTTGGACTATTTTGTGTATGCCAAATAAAAAATATCTATTAAATTGCAGGTTGAAATGCAACAAAATAGGAAAAAGCAAGGGGGA
>NW_019946797.1:0-27572 GCF_002910315.2 Salvelinus sp. IW2-2015 | reverse complement strand
GAGGCAGCGTAGGGTTCTAGATGAGCAATATTTGTAGACATGCAGAGAATGCAAGTTGGGTTACTTCTAATTCTAAGTAATTTGGAACTCCTATGTCTCCTTCTCAACATTGTGGACCATCCATTTCAGAGCTTTTGCTTTAGGTGGAGTTGAGACTACATTCATATGAGTTGTGTTCTTCCGTGTAATCCCTTTCTTATTTCTATATTGGATTTGTATTTTCAGCTTGCACGATGGAAGTCTCAAACCTATGACCAGACTTCGTAACTGAGATACTGTAACGAACATTGGATTGTCAATGACACTGATTGTAAACGGCTGGTCTCCTCCTCTTCAACCGAAAAGGAGGAGTATTGAGAGGGAACCAGGGCGCCAGCGGGTTGTGAACAATAATATTTATTAAGACAAGACGAAAACAACGAACTTCACATAAATACAACAAAACAAAACGGAGTAGACAGACCTGACGGACAACTTACCATTAACACGAGAACCGCCACGAACAGGGAAAATAGCCTATACATAAAAATGACGATTTACAAGCACAAACGACAAGTCCCGTATGGTGGACAACACTGACACAGGAGACAATCCCCACAACGAACACAGTGACACAACCTACCTAAATATGGACTCATTAATTAGAGGAACGCAAAACACACTGCTCTAATTAAGAGCATAACAGGCAACCCTAAACCAACATAGAAACACACAACATAGAATGCCACCACAACTTCACGTCCTGACACTAACACAATACAACAACTAACAGAAATAGGTCAGGAACGTGAACACTGGATGAAGATCCTGCACAACAATGTGCTTTTTTTTCCATTTCTTTTGGATCAGGAATTCATATTTTTTTGATGTACTATTAAATTGTTTTGTGAAATATGCTAAACGGAGACCAATGTTAAATTTCACATGTTGCATCTTTTATGGAACGTATGTAACAGTATGTTTTGAAAAGAACACCTACATTTTAAAAAATGTGTTTACTGTTTTTGCAACGCCCAGAGTTCTGGTGTCTTAAGAATAACTGTTTTGAAAATCAACATTGTTCCAAGCCAAATGCTTGTAAGCCATTGAGAAATAACTGTAATCATCATCTTCGACAATTGTGACTTCCATTACGAGCTTTGGTGTTTGGTTGAGGCTAGTCCATTCAGTAGTCAGCAGTTCTCCACTGGTAACTCACCTGTCCTCATTCTACTGGGGATTGGCTTCTGCTTGGGTGTGTGGAAAGTCCCTACAAACTGTCAGCAGAGCAGCCTACATATTGGAATACTTGGAATTGTGATCATACCAATGAATGAATGCAGCACACAATGCCACTTATTTTACATGTAATTTTTGACTCAGGAAGGATATATAATTTTGTGTATGATAATTGGTTTGGTAAATATGCATAAAAGGTGAGTAATTTGCCCATAAGTTCCTGCATGCTTTTAATTGTTTTTGATCAATCATGATTTAGAGACTGCAATAAAATCTATTGATTAAATGTGAGGCAACTTGAGGCAAAAAGGTATATATGGTTGTGATATCTTTTTTGCAAGGCGTCATGTTTCTTGGATGATGATTTGCATTTTGGCAGTAATACGTGTTTTGATGATGTATTTGTTTTTTGAGAAAGGCAACTACTTTTACATATGCAATTTATGTTTTTTTGCTAGGCTCAGAGTTTCTGTGTCTGTTTTGAAAATGGGCACATTCGTTCCAAACATGCTTGTACTCGATTGAGAAACTCAACTGATCTTTTATAACCCAAGATAACAGTGATACACAAACTGTCTCTTATACGTCGTCCCTTTAGTTATTTAAACAGCGACACTGGGTGCACATCCGGTGGAACACCTAACCAGAAGAGGTCCAGATTTCCTGATGAACATACGCCCGTTCTATAGAAAGACAAGTCAGTCGAATGACATCATTGCTGCTGAAGCTGCCTAAGGCATACCCTCACGTTCACTAACCATTCAGACTTCCTCCAGAGTCCCCTGTGTGAGGTTACAGAAGAAAAACAAAATAATGTCTATTTAATGCGATTGTGCCTACATTAGAAATAAAACGTTTGTATGCAACAGCACTAATCACAATTATTCAGTAGATAGAACTCTTCATTTGCAAGTAATGATAAAAGCTTATGAAGTTTGTTCGATTGAACCTTTTACTGTAAAGGAAATGTAATAAGATAGTCACCCGCCACTGTTATTTTTGGGGCAGAAAAATCGAACAACCTTCATAAGCTTTTTATCATTCCCTTTACAAATGGAAGACGTCTATTACTGAATATGTGCTTGTGCTTGTTGCATACAATAGTTTTTATTTCTTATGTAGGCACACTCGCATTAATAGACATTATTTGTGTTATTCACTTTCTGTGGTTAACTCAGCTGCAAATTCTCACATTCTCCTTCAACTCAGGTGTTTGCCATGTGAGGGAGGAAGCTGAATGGTAGTGAACTGAGGGTTATGCTTAGGCAGCTTCACAGCAATGATGTAATGACTGACCTTGTCCTTTTCTTATATAACGGCGTATGTTTCCCAGGACTGGACCTCTTTCTGGTTTAGGTGTTGCCACCTTGGATGTGCACCCAGTGTCGCTGTTATAGTACTAAGGGACGACGTATAAAGAGACAAGTTTGTGTATCACTGTTATCTTGGGTTTATAAAAAGATCAGTTAGGTTTCTCAATCATGTACAAGCATTGGTTTGGACCAATGTTGCCATTTTCAAAACAGACACAGAACTCCTGTTGCCTTAGCAAAACAGTAAATGCATATTTTAAATCGTAAGTTGCCTTCTCAAAAAAACAATACATCATCAACTATACTGCTCAAAATTGCAAATACATTCATCCAAGAACATCGCCCGGCCTGCACAAAAGTATTATCACACCATATACCTTTTGCCTCAAGATTTGCCTCAACCCATTTAATCAATAGATTTTCATTTGCAGTCTCTAATCATGATGATCAAAATACCTTAAAAGATGCAGAATTATGGGCACAATACTCACTTTTGATGCATATTTTTTTACCAAACAATTTCATACACATTAATTATATATCCTTCCTATCAAAATAACATGTAAAATAAGTGCATTGTGTGCTGAATTCATTCATTTGGGTGATGATCACAATCCAATGTATTCAATATGTACGGCTGTCTGTGCTGACAGGTTTGTAGACTTTCACCACCAAGCAGAAGCCAATCCCCAGTAGACAATGAGGACAGTGAAGTACAGTGGAGAACTGCTGATATGAATGGATAGGCCTCACCCACACCAAAGCTCGTAATGGAAG
Organism: Salvelinus sp. IW2-2015; assembly: GCF_002910315.2. NCBI lineage: Eukaryota > Metazoa > Chordata > Actinopteri > Salmoniformes > Salmonidae > Salvelinus > Salvelinus sp. IW2-2015. The sequence continues at coordinate 24,264 of NW_019946797.1, read as the reverse complement.
GGTCAAATGTCGAAGCTGATTGACGTTACAGTTTTTCTCAATGGCGTACAAGCATTTCTTGGAACATGTGATTTTAAAACCGTATTTTAAGACACAGAACTCTGGTCGTTTGCAAACAAGTAAACACCTTTTTTAAAATGTAGGGTGCTTTCTCAAAACATACTGTACATGACGTCATAAAAAGATGCAACATGTGAAAATTTAAGACATGTCTCCTTTTGCATATTCACAAAACAATTTAATATACATCAAAACAATAATTCTGATCAAAAGAAAATGGAAAAAAAAGTGCACATTGTGTGGCAGGATTCATTCATCATGTCAACGTTCCTGACTATTTCTGTTAGTTTGTTGGTATGTGTTAGTTGGTCAGGACGTGGAGTTTGGGTGGATTCTCTGTTGTGTGGTTTCTATGTTGGTTAGGGGTTCCTGGTATGCTTCTTAATTAGAGGGCAGGTGTTTGCGTTCCTCTAAGTTAAGAGTCTATTTAGGTAGGTTGGTTTACTGCTGTTCGTTGTGGGTGGTTTGTCTTCCTGTTGTCCGTGTTTGTCGCACCAGAACGGGACTGTTTCGGTTTGTGTTCGTACATACGTCAATTTTTATGTGGTAGGCTATTTTCCCTGTTCGTGCGTCTCGTGTTTAATGTAGTTCGTCGTTCAGGTTGTCTACTCCGTTCTGTTGTTTTGTTAAGTTTTATACGTGAAGTTTCGGTGTTTTTTCGTCTTGTCTTTAATAAATATTGTGTTCACAACCGCTGCGCCTTGGTTCCCTCAATACTCCCCTTTTCGGTGAAGAGGAGAGGACCACCGTTAAATCAGTGTCATTGCAATCCAATTTCGTTATGTATTCAGTACGAAGTCTGTTCATAGGTGTGAAGACTTTCCATGTGCAAGTGAAACACAATCCAATATAGAAATAAGGAAAGGTGAGTACACTGGAAGAACACAACTCATATGAATGTAGGTCTCAATCCACACTAAAGCAAAGCTCTGAAATGGATGGTCACAATGTTGGAGAGGATGACATAGGAGTTCCAAAGTTACTTAGAAGTAGAAGTAACCCAACTTCATTCTCTGCATGTCTACAATATTGTAAAAACAATCGTAAAACTGACAGTCCTCGTTGACTAGATCGTTCTCTATATTGTACCTGATGTCACACTGATAGAGCCATTTAAAATGTGCACCAGTATTTACTGACTGTCAGAAACAGTGAACACATTTGTAACCATTTCTCTTCTGATAAAGCAATGTGTTCATATTCTGGGAACAAAACACTTTACAGTGAGTTTTGTATTCATTGATTTTGTATTCATTGACAATTTAATTTAACAAGGGGGTCTAATGTATTCAATCTAGGTACAAAGGGAAGAAGATTATCAGATATTCTGCAAAGGTATTTAAGCATTTGATCATCGTTGTTCTGCTATAGGGACGTTCCAAAAAACCGCTTGTATGCGATTGAGAAAAACGAATTAAGGAATTCATAAACAACTTAAGGTAATCAGCAGAATACCAAAAGAGCCCTACCAAATCAAAATTAGTAGATGAGCTCATTTGAAATCTGATCTAAATAAGTATATTTGAGAACAACTTTGGATATGAAATGATGTCCTTTTCAGTATGAGTATGGGTCGAGTGGCTCAAAAGGATCCCAAGGTGGCATGAATATAGTGTAGGGAATCATTGTAAATACTGTTACCATTACTGTTCTCCAGTGGTGTGGCGGCTGGCTGTTACCATTACTGTTCTCCAGTGGTGTGTCGGCTGACTGTTACCATTACTGTTCTCCAGTGGCATGGCGGCTGGCTGTTACCATTACTGTTCTCCAGTGGTGTGTCGGCTGACTTACCATTACTGTTCTCCAGTGGCGTGGCGGCTGGCTGTTACCATTACTGTTCTCCAGTGGTGTGTCGGCTGACTTACCATTACTGTTCTCCAGTGGCGTGGTGGCTTGCTGTTACCATTACTGTTCTCCAGTGGTGTGTCGGCTGGCTGAGCCTGATAAGAGAGACGGTTGATGAATGGGTTATCCCTTTGCATTGTCTGGTGATTTGGTAATGCCATTTTCACTCAAAAGAACATGCTGAGAAGAATGATCACCACAGCAGGAAAGGTACTGGGAGTCTGACAGACAGGCTTGAATAAGGGCTTTAAGGTTAGGGCCCTCAGCAAAGCCCAGAAAATATTTTCTGACTGAAGCCACCCACATGAATTTGATCTACTCCCATCAGGGTGCAGGTAGACATCAGCTTGCAGGAAAAACTATTATCATTTGACTATCTTGTGTGATATCCTTTCTTTTAGGGCCCAGGTTAATGTCTCTGCCCACTCATCAAGACCAGCAGGCTGGTCTTCAAACTGTATATACTGATGAATTTGTCATCATAGAGAATACATTTTCTATTGTATTTGTATTTATTATGGATCCCCATTAGCTGCTGCCAAAACAAACACAAACATTGGCACAGACACACACACACACATACATACGCACTATACATACACATGGATTTAGTAATGTAGTGGTGGAGTAGGGGCCTGAGGGCACATAGTGTGTTGCTGCCAAAGCAGCAGCTACTCTTCCTGGTATCCAGCAAAATTAAGGCAGTTCATACAATTACATTTTTTTCAATACATTCACAGATTTCACAACACACTGTGTGCCCTCAGGCCCCTACTCCACCACTACCACATATCTACATTACTAAATCCATGTGTATGTATAGTGTGTATGTTATCATGTGTGTGTGCGTGCGTATGCATGTGTCTGTGCCAATGTTTGTTTGTGTTGTACATACAGTACCAGTCATAGGTTTGGACACACCTTCAAGGGTTTTAACTTATTAACACACTTTGCCTTGATGACCGCTTTGCACACTTTGGTGTTTTTGGTCATTGTCCTTTTGAAAAACAAATGATAGTCCCACTAAGTGCAAACCAGATGGGATGGCGTATCGCTGCTTGAATACTAAATAAATCACAGACAGTGTCCCCAGCAAGGAACCCCCACACCATCACACCTCCTCCTCCATGCTTCACGGTGGGAACCACACATGCAGAGATCATCCGTTCACCTACTTTGCGTCTCACAAAGACATGGCGGTTGGAACCAGAAATCTCAATTTTGGACTCATTAGACCAAAAAACAGATGTCCACAGGTCTAATGTCCATTGCTCATATTTCTCAACCCAAGCAAGTCTCTTCTTTTTATTGGTGTCCTTTATTAATGGTTTCTTTGCAGAAATTCGACCATGAAGGCCTGATTCATGCAGTCTCCTCTGAACAGTTGATGTTGAGATGTGTCTGTTACATGAACTCTGTGAAGCATTTATTTGGGCTGCAATTTCTGAGGCTGGTAACTGTAATGAACTTATCCTCTGTAGCAGGGGTAACTCTGGGTCTTTCTTTCCTGTGGCTGTCCTCATGAACCCCGTTCCGCCAGTGGAAACCCTCGCCAACAGCCAATGATATTGCAGGGCGAATCAAATTTCTCGAACATACAAGTATTAGGCACCATTTTAAAGATACAATTCTCGTTAATCCAGCCACAGTGTCTGATTTCAAAAATGCTTTACAGCGAAAGCTCCACAAACGATTATGTTAGGTCACCACCAACTCACAGAAAAACCCAGTCATTTTTCCAGCCAAAGAGAGGAGTCACAAAAAGCACAAATAGAGATAAAATTAGTCACTAACCTTTGATGATCTTCATCAGATGACACTTATAGGACTTCATGTTACACAATACATGTATGTTTTGTTCGGTAAAGTTCATATTTATATCCAAAAATCGTATTTTACATTGGCGTGTTATGTTCAGTAGTTCCAAAACATGCAGTGTTTTTGCAGAGAGCCACATGAATTTACAGAAATACTCAATATAAATGTTGATGAAAATACATGTGTTATACATGGAAATATAGATAAACTTCTCCTTAATGCAACCGCTGTGTCAGATTTCAAAAACTTTACGGATAAAGCATAATCTGAGTACGGTGCTCAGAGCCCAAAACAGCCAAAATAAATATCTGCCATGTTGCACAGTCAACATTAGTCATAAATAGCATTATAAATATTCACTTACCTTTGATCTTCATCAGAATGCACTCCGAGGAATCCCAGTTCCACAATAAATGTTTAATTTGTTCGATAATGTTCATTTATGTCCATCATTTATGCTTCTTTTGTTAGGGCGTTAGGTAAACAAATCCAAATGCGCATTCAGGTCCAGTCGGACGAAAAGTTCAAAAAGGTATATTACAGGTCGAAGAACCTTGTCAAACTAAGTATAGAATCAATCTTTAGGATGTTTTTATCATAAATGTTCAATAATGTTCCAACCGGAGAATTCCATTGTCTATAGAAAAGCAATGGAACGCAGGTCGCTCTCATGTGAAATGCGCTTGACCAGCGCGTGGCTCTCTGCCAGACTACTGACTCAGAGCTCTCATCCGGCCCCACTTCACAGTAGAAGCCTGAAACAACGTTCTAAAGACGGTTGACATCTAGTGGAAGCATTAGGAAGTGCAACTTGAACCATATCCCACTATTTGAAAGGGCTGAGTTCAAAAACTACAAACCTCAGATTTCCCACTTCCTGTTTGGATTCTTTTCAGGTTTTTGCCTGCCATATGAGTTCTGTTATACTCACAGACATCATTCAAACAGTTTTAGAAACTTCAGAGTGTTTTCTATCCAATACTAATAATAATATGCATATAATAGCATCTGGGACTGAGGAGGCAGTTTACTCTGGGCATGCTTTTCATCCAAAAGTGAAAATGCTGCCCCCTATCCCAAAGAAGTTAGAAACTTTTGAAGTTCTTGAAATGTTCCGTATTAACTAACTTTAATGTGTTAAAGTAATGATGGACTGTTTCTCTTTGCTTGTTTGTGTCACGTTCTGACCATAGTTCTTTTGTGTTTTCGTTGTTTTAGTGTTGGTCAGGACGTGAGCTGAGTGGGCATTCTATGTTGTGTGTCTAGTTTTCCTATTTCTGTGTTTGGCCTGATATGGTTCTCAATCAGAGGCAGGTGTTTTGTGTTGTCTCTGGTTGGGAACCATATTTAGGCAGCCTGTTTTGTGTTGGATTTTGTGGGTGGTTGTCTTCTGTCTTTGTGTTCATTGCACCAGATAGGACTCTTTCGGTTTTGCCACATTTGTATGTTTGTAGTGTTCACTAACTACGCTGCCTCTTGGTCCGATCCCTGCTACACCTCCTCTTCAGATGAAGAGGAGGAAATCTGCCGTTACAGTTTGAGCTGTTCTTGCCATAATATGGACTTGGTCTTTTACCAAATAGGGCTATCTTCTGTATACCACCCGTACCTTGTCACAACACAACTGATTGGCTCAAACGCATTAAGGAAATAAAATCCACAAATGAACATTTAACAAGGCACACCTGTTAATTGAAAAGCATTGCAGGTGACTACCTCGAAGCTGTTTGAGCGAATGCCAAGTGTGTAAAGCTGTCATTGTAACGTTCGTCGTAAGAGAGGAGGACCAAATTGCAGCGTGGTAAGTTTCCATACTTTAATAAAGCAAATAGAAACACTGAACAAAAACAACAAAGTGAACGAACGAAAATGAAACAGTCCCGTATGGTAACAATACAGACACAGGAACAATCACCCACAAACAAACAGTGAAAACAGCCTACCTTAATATGGTTCCCAATCAGAGACAATGACAAACACCTGCCTCTGATTGAGAACCATATTAGGCCAAACGAACAAACCTAAACATAGAAACAAATAACATAGACTGCCCACCCCAACTCACGCCCTGACCATACTAAATAAAGACAAAACAAGGGAAATAAGGTCAGGAACGTGACAGTCATCAAGGCAAAGGGGGGCTTCTTTTAAGAATCTAAAATATATTTGAATTTAACACCTTTTTGGTTACTACATGATTCCATATGTGTTATTTCATAGTTTTGATGTCTTCACTATTATTCTACAATGTAGAAAATAGTTAAAAAAAAGAAAAACCCTTGCATGAGTAGGTGTGTTCAAACTTGACGGGTACTGTATTTTCTTGTCCCTTTTAAACATGGTTTAAACTTATACATGATACTGCAAATAAAGTTTCCCTACAGGTACAATAAAGTCAGTAAATTACTTGTAAGGTGGTATGACACATTTTAAAGCTACATAGCCTGCTCTGATTAGCCCATCATGTAACGGCAGCCTTCCTCCTCTTCACGAGAAGAGGAGGTGTAGCAGGGATTGGACCAACACGCAGCGTAGCCAGTGCTCAACATGTTTAATTAAACGATAAAACAGTGAACACTTAACAATTACAAAATAACAAAAAGTGGCAAACCGATACAGTCCTAGCTGGTGCAGCGAAAACACAGAGACAGGAAACAAACCCCAACACAAAACAAGCCACATATATGTTTCCCAATCAGAGACAACACAAAACACCTGCCTCTGATTGAGAACCATATTAGGCCAAACATAGAAACAGAGTGGCTATACTGCTTGAGGCCGCAAACTAACACACAACATAGAATGCCACCCAGCTCACGTCCTGACCAACACTAAACACAGCAAAACCACAAAGAACTATGGTCAGAACGTGACACATCACAGTTACTCAATAATTGCCTTGTTGTCCCCGACTTTCAATCAAATGTAATTTATATAACCTTCTTACATCATGCTGATATTCAAAGTGCTGGTACAGATAACCAGCCTACACCCAAAGCAGCAAGCATGCAGGTGAGGAAGCACGGTGGCTAAAACAAACTCCTAGAAAGGGCCAAAACCTATGGCAAGAAGACCCTAGAGAGGAACCAGGGCTATGAGGTGGTTTGGGTGAGACCAGAGCGGGGGTCTGGGCTGGGCATCCTCTCTGGCTGTGCCGGGTGGAGATTATAAAGCAACATGGCCAAGATATTCCAAACTGTTCAAAATGAACCAGCATGTCAGATAATAATACAGTAGTTGTCGAGGGTGCAGAAGTCAGCACCTCAGGCATAAATGGTCGTTGGCTTTTCAATAGCCGATCATTAACGAAGTATCTTACGCTCCTGCCGGTATCTAGGAGAGTTGAAAAACAGCAGGTCGTGGCAACATGGTTAGCACGTCCGGGACAAGTGTCAGGGTTCATAGCCGCAGGCAGAAACGTTGCAAACTGGAGGCAGCAGCACGGCCAGGTGGACTGGGCGAAGCAAGGCAGTTCATCATGCCAGGTAACGCTAGGCATGGTCCTAGGGCTCAGGTCCCTCCGAGCGAGAGAGAAAGAAAGACGAATTAGAGATGCATACTTAATTTCACACCGGATAGATACAGGTAGAAGACTCAGATATAACAAACTGACCCTAGCCCCCTGGACATAACTAATGGCAGCAATAAGATACTGGAGGCTGAGACAGGAGGGGAAGACTTCCTGCCGCACGGGTCCCTCTCCTTGTTCGTTGTCGGGCAGTCGACGTCACCGCCTTCTAGGCCATGCACGATCCACTTTTTCATTTTCCATTTGTTTTGTCTTGTCTTCCCAACACTGGTCCTATCCATAATTATCATGTCTATTTAACCTCTGTTTTCCCCCTCCCCCCCCCCCCCCATGTCCTCGTCCGGGATTGTTTATTGTAAGTGCTTGTGCACATTTCTGTTTTACTGGTGTGCGTCGGGTATTTGTGCCCATTATTTGTATTACTTATTGCCTTTGGTTTTATTATTAAACTGCTCGGCTATTATCAAGTCCTGCTCTCCTGCGCCTGACTTCCCTGCCACCAGATACACACACCTTACACTTGTTTGCCTAGTAAAGCAGATAAAAGTCCCAGCTAAGATACAGCATTCATTGTGAAGAAAAACTGCACTGACCATAAAGTTATCAGCATGAATACTATCTCACACTCAGGGCCAATAAATTCAAATAGGCGCGGGAGATTATTTTGTCAGTGTAATACGAGGATGAAAAGGAGATCCCTGTTACCATTACTGTTCTCCAGTGGCGTGGTGGCTTCCTGTTACGATTACTGTTCTCCAGTGGTGTGGCGGCTGGCTGAGCCTGATAAGAGAGACGGTTGATGAATGGGTTATCCCTTTGCATTGTCTGGTGATTTGGTAATGCAATTTTCACTCAAAATAACATGCTGAGAAGAATGATCACCACAGCAGGAAAGGTACTGGGAGTCTGACAGACAGGCTTGGATAAGAGCTTTAAGGTTAGGGCCCTCAGCAAGGCCCAGAAAATATTTTCTGACCGAAGCCATCGACGAATTTGATCTACTCCCATCAGGGTGCAGGTAGACATGAGCTTGCAGGAAAAACTATATCATTTGACTATCATGTGTGATATCCTTTCTTTTAGGGCCCAGGTTAATGTCTCTGCCCACTCATCAAGACCAGCAGGCTGGTCTTCAAACTGTATATACTGATGAATTTGTCATCATAGAGAATACATTTTCTATTGTATTTGTGTTTATTATGGATCCCCACTAGCTGCTGCTAAATTAAGGCAGTTCATACAGTTTAAAAAAATTACAATACATTCACAACACACTGTGTGCCCTCAGGCCCCTACTCCACCACTACCACAGATCTACAGTACTAAATCCATGTGTATGTATAGTGCGTATGTTATCGTGTGTGTGTGTGTGTGTGTGTGTGTGTTTGCATGTGTCTGTCCCAGTGTTTGTGTTGTACATACAGTACCAGTCATAAGGTTGGACACACCTACTCATTCAAGGGTTTTTCCTTATTTTGACAAATTTCTACATTGTAGAATAATAGTGAAGACATCAAAACTATGAAATAACACATATGGAATCATGTAGTAACCAAGAAAGTGAGATTCTTCAAAGTAGCCACCCTTTGCCTTCTTGACAGCTTTGCACACTCTTGGTGTGTTGGGTCATTGTCCTTTTAAAAAACAAATGATAGTCCCACTAAGCGCGAACCAGATGGGATGGCGTATCGCTGCTTGAATACTAATAAATCACAGACAGTGTCCCCAGCAAGTAACCCCCATACCATCACACCTCCTCCTCCATGCTTCACGGTGGGAACCACACATGCAGAGATCATCCGTTCACTTACTTTGCGTCTCACAAAGACATGGTGGTTGGAACCAAAAATCTCAATTTTGGACTCATTAGACCAAAAAACAGAGGTCCACAGGTCTAATGTCCATTGCTCATACAGTATTTCTCAACCCAAGCAAGTCTCTTCTTATTGGTGTCCTTTAGTAATGGTTTGTTTGTCGAAATTCGACCATGAAGGCCTGATTCATGCAGTCTCCTCTGAACAGTTGATGTTGAGATAAAAGTCCCAGCTAAGATATAGCATTCTTTGTGAAGAAAAACTGCACTGACCATTAAGTTATCAGCATGAATACTTTCTCACACTTTAATGGCAGACAAAGGGCCAATGAAATTTCAAATAGGCTCAGGAGAAGTACATCTGAATGAGAGAAAGTCAAATGAGCAACAAAATGGTCCTAACTCTCTTATAGAATCATAAATATATTCAGAAAATGGCATGCACTTTTTATCACTTTGAAACGGATGGCCCACTCCCTCTTGCCTCCAGGTCCCTCCTGCACCACTTACTGTMGGCCTGTATCACTGTATTCTTATTGATGAGTCCTGAGAGCCATTCTCCAATATAGCAGGAGAAGAGGAAAAAATTTGATCCCTGCAACGTCACCGTTTCACAAAAATGAAAATACAATAACTATTTCTAGGTTCATCTGCCTCCTGCCAGTATTAAGACTCTGCCAGTCGTTAATTTCCTCCGGCAGTCATGCAGTTTGATAATTTTCTTATGCAAGAATATCAATTCTCAATCGAGAACACATAACTTGTGGAAGGAAAGGAGAAGCCTACTGTGTAAATGTGGTAGATAAATAAACCTGGTTAGCCCGCAGGCACTGTTTGAAAATGAAGAGTGCTGATGGTCAAATAATACCCTTACGTCAAATTACTCCTCTCTGGCTAGGATTCACCTAAATAGCAAACCGTTAAAAACGTGATACTAATTAATCATATTAGAGCCCAATCATTAGTTTGAGTTATTGTATGCCTATATGCTTTTATTATTGACCTACCGAGATGACTCCTAGGGCTGGGTATCTATACGAGATCTATTCCTGCTCCTTTGTGTGTGTGGTGTTGGTGTTTATAGATCACCCAGCGGAGTGCTGAGGGAGCGAGCAGCTTCACATTAACCATCGCTGTTTGATGAGTGATCATTTTTCAGCTTCCAAGCCATTACTATGAGCGTCCTCCCAATTAAGGTGCCACCAAACCCTGTGCACAATAACAGTTTCCTCGTAATTATTGGGCACAGGCGATTTATCGTTTCTTCTTTTGGCTGCTATGCTATGCATAGTTTTGATGTACAGCACTTTTGTAATAGTCAACCCATTTAGGGGAAGCAAAATTTTGGGACAATCACTTATTGTATTAAAGTCGTCATCATAGCAAGACGCATGACTACATCAAGCTTTGACGCCAAAATTGTGTTGGATGCATTTGCTGTTTGTTTGGGTTGTGTTTCAGATATTTGTGCCCAATAGAATTATGGAGTCACTTTTATTGTAAATAGGAATAGGAAATCAATATGTTTCTAAAATTCTACATTAATGTGGATGTTACCATGCTTATGCGAATACTGAATGAATCGTGAATTAATATGAGTGAGCAAAGTTACAGATCAAAAATATTCTACCCCAAGACTTAGATATAATACGTAAAGGAATTTGTCCCAATTGGCTTTTTGCCTCCCTAATGGTGACTTTTTACAAAAAGTGGGTAATGTTCTGTGATGAAAATCCTGAATTAAGCTGCAGTCTGCACTTTAAACTATATTCATTGTTTGATTTCAAATCAGAACTTTGAAGAATAGCACCAAGAAAAGAAAATGTTACTGTCCCAATAATACGAAGTATGTGCTTTATCTATAATTTGCTGTAATGGTCTATTATGATGATACATGTACGTCAAGATGGCTGCTCCCTAACTTTCTGCACATCTGATAACCCCCATCCACTTCCGGGCTTGGGTGACATTCATAGCTTGGTGCAGACACGATATTGTATGGGTCTACTCCTGCAGCGCGGTCAGCCTAATACCTTTGTCAGCTAGGGTGTGAAGAAGGTATATTGTAAACTATTTGGCAGAAAACGGGCAGCTTTCCCGATATTGATCAACACATGAGGGGGAAGGAGGGGCAGGCGGAATAAGTGACTAATGCGAGCTTGATGACAAAACAATTGCGCACAGGGAACACTTTCTAAGCGTTTTCCTTCCTAATACGTCGCCTCGGGTCACAGTCTTGAGTTGGGTTGCAGCGGCCTCGCCGCGGATTACCGGGAATTGGTTTTCCTCGAGGATGGTACACGTGATGTTTCCTGTTCTGGAGAGGCGCTACAGGTTGCAGCATGGAGGAGAGAGGTATAAAGATGTAAAACACAGCTCTTTGGAATCACACACCACGTTCCTCGTCCTGGTCCGGAATTGGCTCTATGGTGCTGGTGCTGGAAGGCTGGAAGTCACCCAGACTTTGAAAACAACTTTGATGGCAATTAAATATATGGAGGAATTTATATTGAAAGCTGTTCCCCTGTTTATGAACAGTGCAAATCCTCAATCAGTGAGGTAAGAAATAGAAAGCAGGATAGTTGGACAAAAATTACTGTCAATCATTGATATAATTACTATTAATACAAAACAAATTCGCAGGAGTACGAGAAATAATATAACAACTCTGTAAATTATGACGATTTATCTATATTATGTACAAACAGGAACACTCATGGTTTTGCTTCTTATGCATCATGCATCATGGACTTGAGGAGGGATTATCTTGGAAGATGCTTCATATGTAGGGGTAACGCCAGGGTCAGGGTGCCACCTCCTATGTAAACTTTTCACATCTGGAGTGGACTGGTCCCAGAGTGAGAAAGTAGGCATAGAATTAAAGAATGGTGGGTGTATAATGCCTTGGTTTTGACCTCCAAACTTTCCAACCGATAGGCTCAAACTTTCCAAACGTGAATGGCTCCCACACTTTCAAACTGAGCTCACTTTTCAAACATGATGGTCCACCCTTTCCAAACTGATGGCTCCACACCTTTCCAAACCGATGGCTTCACACTTTCAACCCGTGGCTTTCACACCTTTCCAACCGATGGCTTCACACCTTTCCAACCCGATGGCTCACACCTTTCCAAATCCCGATGGCTCCACACCTTTCCAACCCCGATGGATCCACACTTTCAACCCGATTGGCTCACAGTATTTCCAAACGTGGCTTCTAACCTTTCCAAACCCGATGGCCAACCTTCCAAACCGATGGTCCACCTTTCAAACCGATGGTCACAACCTTATCAAACCATGTCCCCACTTTTCCAAACCCGATGGCTCCACACCTTTCCAAACCCGATGGCTCAACCTTCAAACGCCGATGGCTCCACACTTTCCATAACCGATGGCTCAACGCTTTTCAACCCGATGGCTCAACCTTTCAAAACCGAGATGGCTCCACAGCCTTCCAAAACCCGATGGCTAACATTTCAAACCCGATGCTCCACACTTCCCAAACCCCGAATTGGGCCTCCAACTTTCCAACCGATGGCTTCAAACTTTTAGCTTGGAAAAAGCATTGGGGCTAAGCACAGAAAGTATGTTCACTAGCTAGGTTTCTATCCAATTAGCAACAGATTTTCATTGCAATAATAAAATCTGCAGTAAAAACAATAATTGTGCATTTTTCCTACCAATATGTGTTTATAAATGGATTTGTTTGTGTAAAAGGGTGTATGTGATGACATAAAATACTTTTGCGGGCCGAGTGGCGGAGCGGTCTACGCACTGCACGCAGTGCTCAGGCATATACATGACGGGTTTGATCCAGGCTGATGTTTAAACCGGCTGTGACGTGGAGTCCAAAAGGGTGGTGCACAATTGGCCAAGGTCTGTCGCGCTAAGGGGAGGGTTGGCCGGGGGGCTTAAATCATGGTTATGACTCTAGCGATTTCTTGAGGCGGGCGCGGGTCTGCCGGCTGACTTCAGTCCCCGTTGAACGTGTTTACTCCGACATCTTGGTGCGGCTGGCTTTCGGGTTGAAGCGGGGCGGGTATGTAAGAAGTGCGGTTTGGCGAGTAATGTTTCAGAGGTCGATGATGATCTTCGATCTACCCGTGTAGAGTTGCAGAGATGAGAAAGATCGCACAAATGGATATCACTAATTTGGAGAGAAAAAGGGGTTTCTCAAAAATCAATTATTTAGAATTAATTCACATGTACGTATAACAAATACAAGTTAATGGGTCTCAGCGCAATTCAATACTCTAGCTGATGGTTTTTCTGTCAGGATATATAGGAGAGTGTTGCCCACATCTGTCGTATTGGCAAGTGCACTCTAGCCACAGCTAGAGCAAGAATAAGATTATAGTCTACATGATGAGATTATTATGGACAAAAGAGCGAGATTATTTTGTATTTGTCAAACGGAAGCAAGCTCGATATCATGTACCAGAATAAGACGTCGATTTTATGGAAAGGAGCATAAGCTCATCACCTTCGCACTTTCACCTTGTGAAGTTCATCCAACTTATTTCATCTGTTCGCCTCATATAACTGCATGCTTCATGATGAGTCGTGAAGTAGGAGGACCACACAAGATTTCATTTTTGCGTGGACTCCATGTTTACTTACAATGATGGTTATTAATATTAATATGCTCATAACATATTTTTGTGCGTTTTTGTTGTCAAACATTTGAAAGTGTACCAACAAAGTGTTTTGTTTCATCAGGATGTCATGCATTTTTTATCTTGACGTACTTTGCTTGCATAGAAGGTTTGGAGGGGGAAACCTTTCTCTCTCCATTCAAACTCTTTACCTCTCTAAAATACAGGCAACTTAAGCCATACGCTTAATTAATTAATTAGAATAAATAGACAAGGAAAAATTAACAGAGAACAGAGCATATCGTCCTAAGACCTGGCTGCATTCAACGATGGTTCAAGTAGAAAAGGTTATCTGGAAAGTTTCTGGGGGAAGGAAGACAACGTGTCTGAATTACCGGTCAGTTGCATAGCACGGGAAGAAAGGTTCTGAGGATGTAGCGCACCTAAAAAAATTCTACATTTTAAAAAAAAATTGGATGAAAATGTTTCCCTACGAAAGTAGTAAACAGGGTCTTTACTAGCTGTATTAGCGAATGAGACATAAGCCTCTTGCACTCCCCCAACGCAAAAGAATCACAGCATCCCCACCCCCAATTATCTTCCCGCGGTCTATTTCAGTGAAGTTCTTATGTCACAAAACAAACACGTGCTCCAAAAATATATATTGTTGTTTTGTCCTTCGCCAGAAACATCCGGTATGGGGTTTTTGCTTAAATACTCTGTGGTTAGTCTTGGGTGATGCGCATGCATGTGCGACAATTCAATTGCCAGAGAGAAAGCCGAGAGATATAGAGAGCTGCTCCTCGACTCTAGATTAATTCCCTGTGAAACAGTGTGATATGCATTGTCTCGTCAGATCTTGCCCCCTGTGTGAGCATGTTTTATCTCAGAATCAGCCAGCATCGACGAGGACGGGGAGAGAGTGTTGATGGGAGATGTATAAAGAGCGGTCTGGAGACAGAGAGACTTTAATTGCAGGCAGTTTGGTTTAATAAAGCGATATTTCTGCATTCTTTCCTGCTGTTTCACTGGGTACACCAGGCAAGCCAGCGTTACGTGTGGGACAATGCTAACTCAATTCCGTTCTCTAATCTGCCAAAAGACACTCTGTGCCAATCATATGACCTATGTGTGTGGACTCGTAATATTTATATTCTTTCAACTGAGTGAAGATGTCTGTAATAGAATTGTGTGGGTGTGCTTGTGCTTGTGTGTTACAGCTGGCAGGTTGACTGTGGTCCTCCTGTGTAACAGAGTGAAGTATTATGGCTGATCGTTATAGAAATGGCGGGGGGATTACTGACCTGAATTGGGGATGTTATCAGGAGACAGTTTAAAATACCCCAAGCTGTGCTAGTGGGGCGTTTCAGTAAGCCATTGACTGGACCAACCAAAGCAGCTCGCCCGCAATCATTTCCCATGACACTTATTTCAGGCTGATTGGAGCTGTTGCTGAACAACAAACCTGATGTAAGATAAAGGTTACCAAAATGTAGAGATGAGGGAGAACATCCTTTACCAAGACGACTTGCTGGGTTCACTATGTTACAGACGAAAACTTTTTGTTATAGTCTAAACTAACAGCAATTTCATATGATGCAAGCAATGTTGCTCATGACAGAAAATTGGTGACAGTTTTAGTGAAGTGGGAAATTATGTGAAATTATAAACTTCAGAAGCCTTTTTAAGAACTCAATAACTACAGTTTGAAAATGTTCTTCATTGTAGGAAATGTTATCTGCAACAGGGTGATCAAAATGAAGATCTACACCTGTAGGAAGATAATTTAGCTTCTTCTTCCTGATTAATTTTCTTCTGTCTTTTCTACCCTTTGGTGACTCTGTAACTATACTATAGTACATGAAGAAAGTAGAGGCAGTATTTGTGGTATGGTAATAATCGGGGAGAAGGATGTAGTGTCTATTCCTTATGCAGAATATTTAACATGTTCAGAGGCTAGGCTAACATTAAGATAACTGATGATGAAATATGACATGCCTGAGTCCATGTTGGGCATCATTTGCCTTGTTGGTGAGACCGTCAGCTGTTAGGAATAACGTGTGCCTACCCAGAGACAGACAGGTGTCTGAGATCTAACCAACCTGTACTAGATTCAATTTGAAGTGAACCTGCAGCTGGGTGAGTTTAACTCGTTTTTTAAACTGAAAACACAAGCTCCAGTCAACGCTCTTCAGAGGCTAAAATACTACTGTACTGTAACTGACAGTAGTTTAATTTATTGTACATGCATTGCAATACAGATACAAGTAAAACTACAGTACAGTAATCAAATGATTTAGCAATTATAGCTATGGTCGTTGAATTTTAAAAAAAATGATATATAATATTTTTAACCTTTATTTCACTAGGCGTCAGTTCTAAACAAATTTATGTTTAGACTGACCGGCTACCCGGCCAAACCCGGACGCACTGTGCTCGCAATCATGGCCGGATGTGAATAGACAGCCGGATTTGAACCAGAGACGGTAGTTACACTGAGATGCAGTGCATTAAACGCTGCACACGGAGCCCATAAGCTAGTACTTCCTGTAGAAATTTTTCTCAAACTCAGTGCTTTGCCCAACTGGGCACGGGTTGAATACAGTGTTAAATGTAATTGTCACCCTGCTTGACCTGGCTACTAGTCTATAATTTCTATGGTGTCTTCAGCAGAGATGTATTACTATCTGTTCATCAACAGAACCAGATTACGTGTCTCCGTACTGGGTTCCATCAGCGTCTTTGTGGGAGAAAGGGCAGTCCAGACTTAACATCGAGAATGTGAAAAAGATTATTGAGACGTATAACACAAGGTGGGTAACATTTAAGTCGATGTATATTTATTTAATGTTTTGCATGTTGGATTCGTGTATGTGCAACACAGTACTTTACTGCGAAGTACACATAGTTGCCTACTGCTGTGGTGGTGTAATAACGATATTGCTATTCAGGTTCAACCTGAGAGTTAAACATTATAGCGGCAAAAGAAGCAGGAGGCAACAGACAAGCACACGACAGCCCAACCGTAGATATTTTTGTTTGTGTTCTACTTAGACATGGAGTTCTATTCTCATCTGAACAATGGTTTTTTTACAACGACTTTTCTGGGCTGAGCATCGGTAATCCTCTATTGTGGCAATCCCCAACCTCTTTTACCGCTGACTTGCTATCTTGTTATCAATAATCATAGTCCTTTTAACAATATCTACTGTACAATTACTACTCAATCAGCTGCACTAACCGGTGCTGTTGGCCTCACTGAACTGTTTTAGCCTCGCTACTGTTATTTTTCATTTCTTTTATACTGTTGTTTTTATTTCTTTACTTACCTATTGTTGCACCTAATACTTTTTGCACTTATTGGTTAGAGCTGTAAGTAAGGCATTTCATCTGTAGAGTTCCTTTGTATTCGGTGGCGCACGTGACAATAACTTAGATTTTAATTTGACTTGGCTCCATGGTTTAACCAAACCAGTATTAGGAAACGAAAATCTATCCAGTAATTCAGGAAAGGAATTCTGCATGATCTACATTTAGCTCTTCATTCTTTGAGTCTTCATAAAACAATGTAACAGTGTAGCTTTCAAAATATGTTTAAATGATCTTGTTGCTCCATGGATGTATTATGTATTAGAATGCTCATTAAATGTTTCCCATTTCGAACCTTGATTTACTTGTATGTTTTGGTTCTAATAGCAGGGGACGAGCAGTTCATGGACTCACGCTTACAACAACTGAATGTGAAGTGGGGAGAATAGATAAGGACTGAATATCCAAGTTTATGGACCGACAATGGCATTGGGTGTGCCGACAATGGTCTGGTCACTGCGCTATTCTAAGTTCGAGGTACAAGTATATCAGATCAATCTCAGAATATCGCGTATGAAGAAATGGAATCAATTGAACAACAAAAATGGCTAAAAGTGTTTGATCTCTACACCACACATCCTGGTACTTCTAAATGCTGACAACAACTCTGATTTCAACATCAATCCACAACTACTGCAGGAGGTTTTCTTTAATAGTAAAGTCAAATATCTTGCGTAGTCTTCGACCTATTTTTTCATAATGCATAAATTAAAGGTAACAGAACGTTTTTTAATTCCCTGAAAAATTTGTGTACCCAACGTATTGCTGCTACTACACGAAACTAATGATATGTATGGTGGCATTGCCTTGACCTAACACGGGGTCGAGCAACGGTTTAAGTGAGATTCTAAGGAGCAATGGATACAAAGTAATGACACCGACAGATAAACCTTGAGAAAAATGCAAAGAAATTAATAAAGCGCACAGATTGTTTTTTGTTACAAACACAAAATGTCATACAAATGTTGGTGTCACAGTCGGCACTCAATTAGGACAATGTTAGCAGTACAATGATGGTCTGGTTGTAATTATTTAGGCTGTTCTGTAATTCCCCCCATGTCTGTCGTTTCAAGTGTGCTTTCTCTGTTCTGAATATTGAATAAACATTACGAACTGATAATGTAGTGTGAGAACATTTTCTATGCTGATGCCAGTAGAAGCTGTTGTCTGTTTTTATATGTATAAATCGTTTCATCGCTTACCGCTAACATTACTGTGACTACAACTTTATGCTTGTGGGAGTTTTGCTGTTATTAAAACGTCTCTTTGGATGAAATGAAGGTTTTTGAGATAAGTGCTTTTTGTTCGTATGTTAGTCTGCAAGTGGTGAATAGAAGCCGCGTTAACTTGAGACAACTTTACAGCAGTGGTCGTGAAATCATTCTCTAAATGGACAAGAGGGTAAAGGAAATGATACTGGACCAGGACTGCTCGTCATGCATCGATTCCAGCTGTTTTGTAGTTATAATCAATCATAAAAGTTTATTTGTGAGGGGGCTGAATGGTCAAGTTCCAGTTTTTCACACTGTCAAATTGTGCATCTGGAGTATGTATTTAGTCACTGAGAGACACTGGGCAGATAGGCCGGCTCCAAAGGCATTAAGGGTAAGCTTAGGGCCCCCGGCCGCTTTCTTTCGTTATTTATTTTTTTGTACTCAGTCGGGTGTCTAACTTACTGTTCTCGCTTAGGGCCCCAGAAACTAGAGTGGCCCTGGGGCCGAGAATAATTTGCATTGGTTATTCACCGTTCAGGAAAATGCAAAAACATCACAAACCCATGGCAGACATATGGACAGCTACAAATAGAACACAAATTATTTAATTTTTTACACCTACGTTCTCGTTTACATTTATTTTAATTTGAGAAATAACTGGAAAAAATGAATGATTGAAGATGTGCGAATATCAAGCTT
The DNA here is from genome assembly GCF_002910315.2 of Salvelinus sp. IW2-2015. NCBI lineage: Eukaryota > Metazoa > Chordata > Actinopteri > Salmoniformes > Salmonidae > Salvelinus > Salvelinus sp. IW2-2015. The sequence goes on along the minus strand of NW_019946797.1, from coordinate 5,322 downwards.
CAATGGGTTAAGTAATAGGGTTAAAATTATGTTTTCAAAGAAATTGTAATGACCAACTGCCTCATAAACAAGATTGCCAGTATGGCCTTAGATTGAGTTTGAATTTCATATAGACTGGTTTTATTCAACCTTTACTATTCAAGGACTCGATTACATTTCAGGTTTAATGAATGGGCATACATTTAAAAACCTGATTAATCTATACCTTCATCGCTGTCAGTTTATTCAACAGTATAACAGTGCCTTCGGAAAGTATTCAACCCCTTGACTTTTCCACATTTGTTAACTAGACTTATTCCTAACAAACAGGATTAAATAGTTTTTTCACCTCTCAATCGACCAATAGCTAATATGATAAGGCGAAAAGAGGTTTACTAATTTATAATTTTAACAAACACCGAAATATATTACATTACATAAGTATCAATCTGGTTGAAGCATTTGACAGCCGATTACAGATGGAGTCTTCTTGGGTATCTGTATTTTCCGGGAGTTTTCTTCTCCATTTCTTTGCAGATTCCTGCTCAAGGGGAGCTTCGTATTTTCAGGTCCTCCAGAGATGAGTAGATTGGGTTTCAAGTCCGGGATGCTCTGGTGCGGCAACTCAAAGAATTCGAAGCCTTGGGTCCCACTTAAAGCCATCCTGGACTCCTCTGGCGTTGTCCCCTTGGCTGTGTTGGGTCGGTTGGTCTGGTTGGAAGATTGAAAAAAAAAATACGAGTCTGAGGGGGTCCTGAACGCTCTGGCACGTTTTCCCCCCCCATCCAAGGATTCTAATGTACTTTTGGGGCTCTGTCCATTCTTAAAAAACCCTCGATCTGACTAGGTCTCCCAAATCTGCCGTTGAAGCATCCCACCAGCATGATAATACTGGCCACACCATGCTTCACCGAGGGATGCCAGGTATCCCTCTCAGACGTGGCGTTTGGGCATTCAGGCCAAAGAGTTCAACTCCTTGGGTTAATCAGACCGAAGAATCTTGGTTTTTCCTCATTGTCTGAGAAGGTTTTCAGGGTGCCTTTTGGCAAAAAAACTCAGCTGGCTGTCATGTGGCCATTTTGAACTATCGAGGATGGTTTCCTCTGGCACTCTAACATAAAGGGCCCTGATTGGTGGAGTGTTGCAAAGAGATGGGTTATTCAGGACAAGACGGTTCCCCTTCAACAGAGGGCCTCTAGGAACTGACTGGTTCTTGGTCACACTCCCTGGACCAAGGGCCTTCTCATCTGATTTGCTCCAGTTTGGCCGGGCAGACAGCTCTAGGAGGGTCCTTGGGTTCCAACCAGCTTCTTATTTAAGAATGATGGAGACACTGTGTTCTAGGGGACTCAATGCTCGCTTTGGTCCTTCCCCCAGATCTGTGCCTCGACCAATCCTGTTCCGGAGCTCTAACGGTACGAGTTCTTCGCCTATAGCTTGTTTTTTGTCTGTGTGGGAATTATTAGTCAAGTTGTGTCAATTTTCCAAAATAATGTCCATCCATTGAATTTACCAAGATGGAACTCCAATCAAGTTGTAGAATACCTTTAAGGATGAGAATGGAAAAAGAACGCAGCTGAGCTAATTTCTCGAGTCTATACATAGGCAAAGGGTCTTGAGTACTTAATGTAATAAGGTTCCCTGTTTTTTATTTTCAACTATTCTTCTACAACACTGTTTTGGGTTTGTCATGATCAAATCAAATTACAAGATTGTTTGTCACATGCGCCGAATACATGATGCTTACTTACAAGCCATAACCAACATGCAATTAGCAAAAATCCCGCCAAAAAGAAGAGGCAGCAGTAGTAACAATCAGCGGGGGCTATATACAGGGGGACCGCGTACACCCGGCAATGTGCGGGGCTGCACGCCGGTGTCGAGGTAAATGAGGTAATATGGTACAGTAGGTAGAGTTATAAAGATGACTCTGCATAGATATAATCACGAGGTACAAGCACCTACAACCTGCATACCATGGCTGGCTTGCTTCCTGAAGCTCACGCGGGTTGGAACAGTCGTCCTGAGGGAAGAACCAGATGCGTTGAAGTGGTGTTGGCGGCGCCAAAGTAGGAGCACTTCTTTCCTCTGGATCTAAAAAAAAATATCCAATGCCCGGCTTGGGCACATCCCCAGAGGATCCCAGGGACCGCCTGGTGTAGAGTGCCGTCTTCGGATGGGACGTAAAACCGGTGTCCTGACTTCTCTTGAGGTCAATTAAAGATCATGGACTTTTGTAAGAGTAGGGTGTTAAGCCCCGGTGTCCTGGCTAATTCCCCAATCTGGCCCTCAACCTACACTGGTTCGACCTAACAGTAATCCCCAGTTACAATTGGGCGCATTCATCCCCCTCCCTCTCCTGTAAACTATTTTCCCAGGTTCGTTGCTGAATGAGAATGTTTCTCAGTCAACTTACCTGGTAAAATACATGGAAAATCAAATAAAAAAGGGGGGGCAGGGTTTTGCTGTGCGGTTTTTGTTGCTAACGTTGTCTTTAATACCTGCCAAACGCTTACCTTTGTTTTAATTAGCGTTTTATATTTTCCTACTCGACTTTTTTTTATTAAATTCCCCCCCGGATGCTTTAATATCTGCTGGTTTCACTCTCCACAGCCGAAAGCTTAAGTAGTAACATTACACATTTATGTCCTTCTAATTGCAGTTGCGCATCTCATAATAAACAGGAGAACGATCGCCTTAATGGCGAGGATAGCGCGTGCTTGCAAGCCCAGCTTCAGACGCAATCGTTAGGCAAGGGGTATTTAAGAGTAGGCACAGGACTGAAACAACGTATGTGCCACCAATCAAGTAAGATAGTAATATATAATTCCTGCAGCCACCAGTCCCTGCAGCCGGACAATTCCTTCCATGGCTTTCTTCTGGAACATGAATGCTTAGGAATGCTCAGCCAGTGTCGCCATTCAGTCGACAAACGTTTCAATCGGTTCTCCCATTTTAATTATTTATTCTATTTTATTTCACGCTTTATTTAACGCGTGGCAAATTGAGAACACGTTTTCATCTTACATTGCGACCTGGCCAAGACTAAAGCAAAGCAGTTGTCGCACCAGTATACCAACACATAGTTCCGACATAGAGTAAAAACAAACTATGACAGTTCACTAATTACGGAAAAAAGAGTCTATCTATACATGTGAGCAATGTGGATGTGAGAGTAAGGGCACGTGAAAGGCACACAAAATATATTATAAATAATAAAAATATAAAATGGCCTGGTGGCGAGGAAGCGGGTGGTGAAATACAATATAGCAAAGTAAATTATAAGTAATTTTTTTCCACCACAACTGGAATGGTTGGTTTGCCAGTGGAAGAAAGTGTAAAGTAAGAGATAGAAATAATGGGGTGGCAAAGGACAAAGAATAAATTAAATAAATTTACAGTAGGTACAAGAGGTAGTTGTTTGGGCTAAATTATAGATGGGCTTAATGTACAGGTCACGTAATGCCTATGAGCTGCTCTGACAGCTGTGCTTAAAGCTATGAGGGGATAAGTGTTTCCAGTTTTCAGAGATTTTTTGTTTAGTTCGTATCCAGTCATTGGCAAGCAGAAGAACATAAGCAGTGAGTCAGAGTCAGAGACCGAGTCCTTCCGCTGGTCCCTCTCTCTCCGTATCGATGCCGAAGCTCACATTTAGCTTCCTTGACAAATTGACACACCCTAGTCATTGTGAGACTCCTTACTGCAATATTAGCTTAAAACGAATCAGCCAGCGATCATAAGACACTGTTTAACAGGGGCGCCGGGCTCCGAGTTAAGGGCTATCGTGACGAGATGGTGCTGGCTGAGGCTACAAACTGGCGAGTCGCAGAGAGTATAATGGAGTAATTGTTGTCCACGTCGGTCACCAACGATTTTAGGATGAATACTAGTCAGAGGTCAGCCAAGCGCGAACATAGCTTCACGCGTTAATATCAGCTAGAGAAGATGTGTCGGCATCGAGTAATTGGTTTCTGGCCCCTCCCAGCTAGGGGGGGTGATAGCTCTACAGCAAGTCTCACACACTCAATCGTGGTTGAAAACTGTTTTCTGCCCTCCCAAAAGATAGAATTTGTAGATAATTGGCCCCTTTCTGGGATCACTCCACAGAACAGGACAAGAGCCTGGCGCTCTGAGAAGTGAATGGATTCCATCAGCTGGAGGGGTGCTCTCATCTTATCTATGACATTAGACAGGGGTCTAACTCCTCTAGCTCCAACACCCCGCCCGCGCGCTTCCCCCTGTTGCCGTTGTTGCGTGTATATGAGATAGGGCAGGCCCGCAGCAGGCTGTTAGCCATCTGACCAGTTAGGTGACGTCTGCCAATCCACATAGTCAGTGTAGTCAAGCTCAGCTATCCGCATTGACAGACCGTCGTTCTGTGCCTGATCTAGGCTTGGGCAGAACTACATGGCGGTGTCGCCACAAATCTCCTGGAATAAAGACCTTACTCCATCCTGTCATATTGAAGAGTTGGTGATATCTCACATCTCAAATTAGGGCTATAATGTTAGATCTCTCACTTCCAACTTATAGTCAACGAACCAATCACTTATCACAATCTTTGATATGATTGGCCTGACTGATCACTGGATTTACGCCCTGCATAATTTTAAACTGTGTTAAATGAGGCCCTCTCCTCCTGTTACACTAGTGACATTCATCTCCACAAAGGTGGAGGGCTGTTGCTAACAACTTCCGATAGGCAAATTTCAATATAATATATATTTTTTAATTACTGCGTTTTTGTCTTTTGAGCTTTCTAGTCATGCAAATCTAGTGCAGCCTACTCAATCACTTTTTTATAGCCTACTGTTTTACAGACCTCTGGGCCCATATACACAGCGTTCTCCTCGAGTTCCTGAATCTATCGGAGCCTGTAGTCATGGCAGATATATTCACATTTTTGGTGAGTTTTAATATCACCTGCAAAGTCCACAGACCCAACTCCAAAAGGCTTTTCTGGAGCCTCTATTGAATCAGTGCGGTTTTGTCCCACATGTCCTGGACCCTACTCACTGCCCTACAGTCCATATCTGGCACCTCAGTTGTCGCTGTGGAATAAATATTGTGGATCTTAATGTTTTTCTCATCATCCTGGACTATCAGACCCCACCAGTTTATTACGTTTGCAATTCGCACATATAATTGGTTCAGAACCCCAAGCAAGGATCAATCAAAAGCGTGCCTATCAAGTTGATGGGGACAGACCCAAAGATTCCTAAATACCTTTCCAGACTCATCTCCACCTACCAAGGACGGTCAGAGGTACAAAATCGGTTAACCACTTTAACTGAGGAACTCAATTTAACCTTGCGTATATATCCTTCGAGTGCAGGCACCGCT
>NW_019946796.1:0-27573 GCF_002910315.2 Salvelinus sp. IW2-2015 | reverse complement strand
CAATCGCAAAGTAATGTGTGGTAACGTGTACAGTACACTAAGTTTCCAGTAGGTTCTTGAAATGAAAACAATGTGATTGTGGATGACAATTATAGGTATTAACTTGAACAAACTGGATCAAGAAACACAATCAAACAATGCATTATCCTTGGTGAGAGAAAACAATGCATTATCCTTGGTGAGAGAAAACAATGCATTGCAAGACCCTATTTGTATGAGGGTTGTTAAGTATGTGATTACAGGTTACCAAGTTCTTGTACTTTATAAAACTATGAACAACACCATGCAGGTTGTGAACGTCACACAAGAATGTGACACTGAAACTCAAGTTACAGTACCAGAGAACATGATTTAGGACCCATGGAGCATGAATAGAATGGAGCATGAATACACTTAATTCCCCGTGGAGTGAAAGAGGTATGACCTGCAATCCCATACCTCTTTCACTCCACGGGGAATTGAGTGTAGCAGGGTGTTGCGTTCCCTCCAAGAGGCGTGTGTAACACTATCATTGAGCTTGTGCAGTCCCCATAACAAAATGTGCAATGGTAAAACACCTCATGCTGAAACAGTCACATACAAAACAGACATTGGGCTGTCGTTTTTCCATTTATCATGTGAAAAGAATGTGGTCTGATGAGTGTTGTAAAATAAACACTTGAGCATTCCATTTGGTAGACAATTGTGCCTTTCAAACTAGTCAAGCCAGATGTAGCTACTGTAGACTTTCATGGCATCAAATCTGAATCTGCAACTTAACATTATTTTTGGTTAAGAAAATTAAACAAGGGTGTGTCCTGTCAGGTGACGAGATGGAAAGGTTTCATGAGGTCACTTCCTGACCCGACCGCGCCCTAAACATTTTAATGGTGGAAACCAGTGACAAACACCTGTTATAAAACATGTTGCATCTAATGTTAAACTTTTTACTATTTCATGTCTGGATGTTACCCATTAGAACTTCACTGCTCTACTGTCTCATATTAACCTGCATATCTTTATGGTGAAAGTCTTACAAACTTTTTGAAATACTGATTAGATCACCTTTCAGTGTGCATGATCTCTACAGGACAAGGCATAAGAAATGTCCCTAGCCTACGGCATCCCACTGAGACCATTTCTATTCTAAGAATTACAAAACATCATAAATGTAAACAATTATCATTTTTATTCCTTTACATTTCAAGCAGTGAAGCTCAATCAACATACTTTAAGTATTAACCCATAAATTAATAACATGAACAGAAGTACATTTCCTTTGTAACTGACAATCAGTTAATGTATTTTTTTTCTTGGTTTACCTGAGGAAAATCAACATGCTCAAAATTGTTGTAGCTTTTTCCTCATAACACATGAAAAAAACCTGGTACGGCGTCTCTAACCTAGGCAACATATGAGGTTTGTAACGTGGCATATTGGATGGTACTCTTTGGCCTGTAAAAAGAAAGATGTCCAACACTCATATCTACCTTTTGTTTGAGCTTTGGAACTTTATACAGATGAGGGAGACTGTTGATAATGGATTATGGTACACACTAGTTAGGCAAACATTGGTTGCTGAATAAGTGCTGCTAACACTGCTGCCTGTAGTGGTTTGGGGACATTTTTTAACTACACAGAACAAAAATATAAGCGCAACATGTAAAGTGTTTGTCCCATGTTTCTTGGGCTGAAATAAAATATCTCAGAAATTTTCCATACACACAAAAATAATATTTCTCTCAAATTTTGTGCACATATTTCTTTACATCCCTGTTAGTAAGCATTTCTCTGGTGACAAGATAATCAATCCACCTGACAGGTGTGGCATATCAAGAAGCTGTTTAAACAGCATGATCATTACACAAGTGCACCTTGTGCTTTGGACATTAAAAACCCACTTTAAAATGTGCAGTTTTGTCACACAACACAATGCCACAAGTCTCAAATTTTGAGGGAGGGTGCAATTGGCATGCTGACTGCAGAAATGTCCACCAGAGCTGTTGCCAGATAATCGCTTGTTAATTTCTCTACCATAAGATGCCTCCAACATTGTTTTAGAGAATTTTGCAGTACATCCAACCGGCCTCACAACCGCAGACGACGTGTATGGTGTCGTGTTGGCGAGCGGTTTGCGGATGTCAACGTTGTGAACAGAGTGCAACATGGTGGCGGTGGGGTTATGGTATTGGCAGGCATAAGCTACAGACAGCAAACAAAATTGATTCTATCGATGGCAATTTGAATGCACAGAGATAGTGACGAGATCCTGAGGCTCATAGTCATGCCTTTAAGATATCGAACAGATGCATATCTGTATTACCCAGTCATGTGAAATCTATGAATTTATTTCAATATATGAACTGTAACTCAGTAAAATCTTTGAAATTGTTGCATGTTGCGTTTATATATTTCTTCTGTATAATTGATTAACTACTGTATAGCTAATATAACACAAAATCATTGACCATGTTTCAGAGATTCTACATTACAATGTTTGGTAGTTTGAAAGAGCCATTAAACCAGCCTGTATGATGTCACAATTATACTGACAAGAGAGGGCTGTTTGCGCAATCAGATTTAACCATTATTATGAAAATGTGTAAGACTACTGGACTGCATTTGTTGACCAGTTAGGTGAATTTTTTATATTAATAAGGTCTGAGGAGATACAACCAAGGATGAATAATAACCCATTGAGAGGCCAGCAAAATGTCACTAAAATTACTAGAGTATTCCAAATGGTGATGATCTTTACTGGAAACTTGGAGCCACCTGGGTTAAAGGTCTTTCTCTAGCCATGTCGATGTCAATAAAAAGTACTCATTATTCATAGACTGGAAACGGAAGTATTATTATAACAACTGTAACCATTGTAATATTATCATTTTCAGCATCATAATTGTATGTCAAGTACAATGTTTAAATTGACGGTTCTCTGACAACTCCAAGAGATGGTTGCAATATGATATGTTTTTTAATGCCAGACAACACTGATATGCTCTTATAAGCTGGTTGCTTAATTGACATTTAGTTCAGTATCTGCTCAGTTGATGACCTTATTACTAGCAAAGGTATAACCAGTTAATATCACTACAACGTCAGTCCAAAACAACTTATTTCAGTTATTTGCTTTTAAAGCGTCTGTATATTTTTTGCAGATTTGAAAAAATACATTTTTAGGCTTTGGAAATTTGAATGGACATTGGCAAATGCAAAGCAAACTTGGACTTCATATGCTTTTTAGTATTTGTATATTTATTAAATACTTTAAATAAAATAAAGTATTTGAATGTTGCAGTTACTGGTTCTTATCTGTATATGTAATACATTAAGGCCTTTGCATTTCTGAAAAATTATACCCACGGCAGTTGATATTGCTATCAACAAGAAATGTAAAAGTGTGACATTGTGGCCCTCTCCTGTAGGAACAGCATAGTGCATCTAAACCAGGGATGGGCCCTCGGATCAAATGTATTTTTTTAAATTTTTAACTCAGTGGGTGTCTCAAGTTGCTGTTGCAAGCTAGAAAAGTAGAATACACAAGGTGCAATTTCAACATTTGGTTGAGCATTAGTTTTTCTCTTGCTATGTCAGTCACTGATAGTCACTCACATAGCCCATTTCAGCAAAATAAAATTAGATTGGTAAATTAGTCTAGCGGCCAGCTACATTATCTAAACTTAGTAATCATGGTCGATTTACCATCCGGGAGGCCCCCATTGATTTTGTTAGTCAGTCTTACTCAGATATAATTTTAAAAACATTTCTCTCTGTCCACCCTATGGCAAAATGTGTAGAATTACAGGAAATTAGCTGTAAAACAGCAAGTTTTCCTCTTTGCCCCATTGCAAATTTTTTAGAATTATATTAAAATGTGTTATATAATTGCAAGATCTTGTCTCTGAAACATGACAAACTGTGTAGAATTGCAGCAAACTTGCTTTAAAACAGCAACATTTTCTCTATACCCCATGGCAAAATGTGTAGAACCGTACTAAATAAACTAAAGCAAAATGACATAATATCCACTGTCAAGAGGGAGGCTGCTAATGTGGTGATGGGGGAGGGGAATCACGAGCAACTGCAGCCCCTCATGATGAGTTCAGATTTTTTGTGGCCCCCATCAGTTGCCCATCCCTGATCTAAACCATGTGATTATACTAATTCCCTTTGCATGTGACAGAGATCTCATGATAGCATGACACTGGATTGCAGTAATGCTCAATGTCTGGCCTGATGCTTAATAGAAACATATTCTGAATCATCTGTGAGACTATTCCACACCATACCACAGCACCCACTCTTCTTTTTAAATAATCAACAGAAATCCCCCCTCAACTATAAATTATGATTATAAATAGCAAAACTTACATGAGTAAGTTTCTTACTACTTTAAGTTATATAGTGATCTATTTCTGCTGAGGGAATCTTCAATTCCATTAGATGTTTCAATAATTTCTGTTAACATGAACATTTATCATGACTACAAGTAAACCAATATCTTGAGACCATTACAAACTGTATTCAACTTTGGCAAATTTGCTTGTGTTGATCCATAGAATGAATAAACATAGGCTACCACATACTAGTCCAGCTTTTTTCTTTTTTTCCCTTAAATACATTTTATTACTTTAAGAATAACTGAGAAATGCATCAGCAATCTCTGTACATTTAGTTTTATTGTTTTCCCTTGGGTTTGCTCAAAGAAATGTATGATGAACTGGGCTGAGGAATATGATGATGCCTCATAGTGCACTTGAAACCCCAAATAATATGAATTGTCCATTGGCATCCTTCAGTTTGCTTCTCTAATATGCTTCAATGTTAAGTTCCTTAGGATTCCTTGTTGTCTCCAGATCCCCATTTTCATATGTTCCTGTTCTAGATCACAGTTTTTCACTGTCAATAATAGAGGCACATTAGAAATACTGCCACTTTCCAAGGACTGTGTCTTTGATTGCATCAACAAACTGAATTGGCACCCAGTAGACCCAATACTGAGAGGCTTCTGTTGGACCCAACTGAAAAAATGCCTAGGAAATGTGAATGAGAGAAAATTAATTGCACCATAAATAAGATAGCTACTTTGACAAAATACAAAGTAATGTATGGTTATGGAAAAAAACATACATTACACTCAACTGTCAATCTGGCTTGTGCATTTGTAGTAAGGAACGTTTACCATCATGTGATAATCCTCATGCCTTCAATGGTTCAGTCACCACATGTTTGATGGAGCCCATTGGGATTTTTCTCTGTCCTCTCTGTAGGGAGAAATACACAGATAATTGGTGAGTGCCATAACACTTTTTCCTTATACAAAATCCAACTAAACCAGGGGTCATCTCACCTTAGTTCCAATCCACAGTTGATTCTGTTCCAGTTTGAAGGTGAGACGAACTTTTCCACCAGATTTGTTGTACATTCCGGCTAAAGGCACTGTTGGTAAGCGTTCCTGTAACAAATGAGAGATCACTTGCTGGTCATAGTGGAAGAACAAGGAGAGATAATTCACAACGACCCATCTCAAGCTCACCTGACTGTGATACAGTGTTCCAGTGGAAATTTCGAAGAAAAATACATAAACAGGGCAATATACACTCGAGTATACAAACATTAGGACAACCTGCTTTTTCCATGACATAGACTGACCAGGTGAATCCATGTGAAGCTATGATCCCTAATGATGTAATTTGTTAAATCCACTCATTCGCATGTAGATAAAGGAGAGACAGATTAAAGAAGGATTCTTATGCCTTGAGACAATTGAGAAATGGATTGTGTATGTGTGCCATTCAGAGGGTGAATAGGCAAGACAAAAATTTAAGTGCCTTTGAACAGGGTATGGTAGTAGGTGCCAGGCGCCACGGTTGTGTAAGAACTGCAACGACCTGGGGTTTTCACTCAGTTTCCCATTGTATCAAGAATATATCCACTACCCAAAGGACATCTAGCCAACCTACAACTGTGGAATCATTGTAGTCAACATGGGCCAGCATCCCTGTGCACACCTTGAAGTCCATTCCCCAAAGAATTGAGGCTGTTCTGGGGCAAGGGACAGGGGGCTGCAACAATTTAAGAAGGTGTCCTAATGCTTGGTATACTCAGTGTTAAAACAACCATTACAAGCATACTTTCCAACACATTAGGTTTTGTTAGAATACTCACCTTTGTTCCTTTAACAATGCATTAGTTCCCTTCGGTTGCCTTTGTCCAACACCTTTCTGTGTTGCTGAAATCAATACATTATTATTTAAGTTCACAGCTGACATATAAAAATATCATAACCGTGACCATACTTGGGCAAAGAGATTGTTTATTTACAATATGGAAATCAAAAGACGTTGAAAAGTCCTACTTTTTGCCGACACAAAGGTTCCTTTTTGTTTTCTTCAGCTTTAACTTCTGCTGAATATACTCTTTGGAGATTTACAGCTAGTACATCATTTATTGAGATCCAACCACCATTATTTTGCGCCATTTGAACTTTATTTCAAGTAGCGTCTTATCTTCTGTAGCAGTCCCTTAGGTACCACTTTCTGCTAGTAGCAGGTGGAAGACCTGACCATACACTAAGAGAGATGGGAAAAAGAGAGAGTGGTTTGAGAGACATTAATCACACTGTGACTGTTATACATATCAAGTAGTTAGTACGCAAGCTTCAATACAACCACAACACTTACTCAGTGAGTGAATGGATTCGCTCTTTCAGTTTGGCTCCAGTGCCATCTAAAGAATTTTGAGGAATCATACTTATCTTGTTCCAAAAATCATTTAGATCACCATCTCATTGTCCTTTCATCACTGTTTCATCTCATTGCTGACAGTAGGGTCCTGAGTGAAGCAGCCCTTTAGTACACACCGTGTGCATCCTACCGTTTCCAGTATCACTAGTCCGAATACTTCAAAGCAAGTTCTCCCTCGGGCACCATACGGCATCTTTCACACATGGTTGTGGCTCTTCACAAGCTGGCTTCAGTTTCCAATGTACAGCACGTTGCATTCATATTCACTATGAGGAGAGGATTATAGGAGTAAGGCATAGTCTGTAAGGCGTGAGAAATCTCAACTCCACAAGAATTATCAGCGGCAGGCACCAAATAGCGAATATGTATGCAAACACCATTGCGTAGAACTAGTTGCTCGTCAGAAAAACTCAATTTTGGAGGCCAAATTATGGTTTGCTCCTCACAAACATAACTACGGTTCTTCTCAGTCCATAGTAATAATTAAACTGGATCCCTCCAAGAATGATCTTCATGGCAGCCTCTCAAGTTTTTTGGACAAAGTCAGCACCGCACCGGGAGCAACTGATACTGCCCCATTTCGCACTTCTCTATTCTAGGTATCGCTGGGTCGTTTAGCTTACGTGTAAAGCAATAAAAACCATCTGACATTCTCACTTGGCCCGTCTTAGACGTGACTGGCGTACAGTAGGACTTATGATAATTGAACCAAGGTTATGCGGCTAACTTGCTACAGTAACCTGGCTCGAGTTGCCTAGCGTACCAAAGTTAGCTAACACATCCACAGCTACATTTGCCCAGATACAGACTAGAGTTGGCTAAGCTAATGATTTAACCCATAACTTCGTGTTATAGCTAATATTTACAATTCCTCAAACGATAAGCACAGGGTAAAGATAGGAACTACAAGAATAACAACTGAGCCCGATAGTCTTATCTACCTAGAGAATTACATCAGGTTCCTAGTTTCTAAGAGATTCATAAATTGTGTATTCAACTTACTTGGCTGCTAACATTTTTAGTAGCTCTAGTAGTACTCTTTTTAACTATGTAACAAATCGAAACCGCAGCTAACAACGATTTATCTAGCTTAAATTATAGGTTAGTGCTAGCAAGCTCCAGCCAAAACCTCAGTTGGATCCCAGGAAAAAAAGACCAAAGGTCCAGTGCGAATTCAACTTTTGTGGCGTAATCTTATGACCCGAAAGAAATGAAAAATTTCCCAAATCCTGATTGAGCACGCCTGGGAGAAACTGGATGTGGTCTCAAATATAATAGCGGACCAACACCAGATAATGTACTGAATAATGAAATATCCCAATTAGAAATTACACTAATTGAATAAAATATATGATAAACTTGAAATTGCACTTCAGCGCATAGGCAATTAAATCAGCGAGCAAGACCATGCAGCATAATATTTGGGATCATTCCTATGAATTTCTGATGGTCAAATACCTATCCATCCTGCGTTCTGGCCAATGCCCAGATGCTTTACTCCCAACTCTTCCCCTGGCCCGCTTATGATGTCGAGAGGACTGGCCGCCCGGAGGAACTGACGCCCTGCAGCGCTGAATACCATCAGTCCTCTCTGGTGGCTTCCACATTGCCCAGTAACAGACGTTTTCTAACCATCTCTCAAACTCGGTAATTGCCTCATCCTCTGTCGTCACGTATCTCTCATACCTGAAAATCATTTGGCATTTGTCCCCCACGAGAAATTAGACACCCACAAGGACATTAAAAGCCTATGAGCTGCGATACTTATTATCACGCGGAGTCAAACGAGAACTTCGCTTCCGCTGCACTCATTAAAGTACATAAACCAGCGGAGCCTACTAACCGTACAAAGCAAGCTACCAGAATGCTGTGCTAATGGGGTAGGGTTCGATGCTGAAATTGGACCTCGTGTGGTCTTTGCTAGTTAACTTATTGAGCACCGAGAGAGTGTCGGGGTGCGGAGAAAAGTGTACATATGCGAGCCTTTTGAATAGAAGGAGGTAGCCGAAAAGTGAGCTTGAATCCAGAACAGAAGGCCGTGACGTGGTCTCTATGCTAGATTCTCTGTTTTTGTTTTACCATGCGGTCAGAAATGTTGCGGTGCTCGAACAAACGCGATAAGAGAGTCGAAAACTGAGGAATAATCTGGTATTCTCATTGTTGAGCAATTGAGCTGCTCCGTGTAACCGCGACTCGACTGGAGGAGCATACTAGGTCAGGTACAAGAATTAGTACTAATCTGCAGATCCTCAGATGTCAACAACAGTTGTTCAATTCGTGGACTAGGGATTCTGATATTTCACTGCCTTCAACACCTGTGGAGAACAGTTGAATGTAAGTGATACATAAGAAACACTACACTTGTGTAACGCTAAAAGCTGAGAAGTCTTGCCTAGTTCTGTCAAACGGTGATATCCTGACATAAGAAGTAAAATTTCGTTTGTTTGCTAGAGTCAAGTAAATCACAATGGGAGAGTCAAAATATCACACCTTACCCAATCGGATATTTCAGGCATACCAGCAACTTACACACTAACTAGCCTAATTTATCTGAAATTGAACAGACTGTTGACTCTCTCCCCTATCAAATTACATGTCATGGGAAGGCTACATTTACTCGAATTAATATCAGAAGTATAAGTATGTGTTGGTCATTTGACATGTTTGTTAGAATATGAATGGAGAACTTGATCCAGTCTGTTTGTTTAGCTAAATAGTGCAATGTTCACTTGACGACAATGGAACCGTTAGCCCATTGATAACTGCTATGACATTCAATGAGTAGACAGTGTCTGATATTTCTTTAGAAGGTCCTATAACGAATAACGATGGGTATAATTTGATTATAATTCAAATGGAGGACATGCAACCTAAATACCCTCACAGATCTTCTCAACTTCTCTCCTAACTTCTCTAGTTACCTATGTTTGAGATGTAACTAGGTACACTTACCAGGTGAGCAAATGTTATGGGTCAAATGTACTTAAACGCACCTCATTGAGAACGTGAGTCAACGCAAGCATCTTTTCCGTGACGCAATACACCGCGACCAACAATTAAACAGCGTGAGCGAAGATAGTCAGGTGCGACATGCGACAAATACAAATTTGAAGACTTGATTGGTCATGTTTTGCCAGATCCATGCTTTCGCTTCTTCTCTCAAAGTCCATTCTGCCTGGTACTCTCTCAAGTATTCAACAAGAATCTGTTATACCCCAGTTGATAAAATTTGCAATCAGTTTATTTGGTCTCTGGCATCTCCAGCTCACATGATAAGTGCGCTCAGCGCAGCGGCTTTGTCAGTAGGTCATTAAGAATGGAGAATTGAAAGAGTCCTGGGCTCTAGAGCGCAATCTGGCTGATGGCCACTTCCACTTCATGCCAGTCAAATAGAATTGGTCTGATGCCAAGAGGTCATATTTCCTGAAAGTAATAGAATAGAAGTACCACACAGGTCAATCATCC
Organism: Salvelinus sp. IW2-2015; assembly: GCF_002910315.2. NCBI lineage: Eukaryota > Metazoa > Chordata > Actinopteri > Salmoniformes > Salmonidae > Salvelinus > Salvelinus sp. IW2-2015. The sequence goes on along the minus strand of NW_019946796.1, from coordinate 17,380 downwards.
CCATGGGTCGTGGATTGCGATATTGGCAGTAGGAGGTATCATTGAACAAATATTTCGAGAGATAGAAATCTGTTGATCTATGTCCATATGATTCACATTACTGAGCATCAGTGCCGACATATCTATCCCGTCTGACAGCTTTCGTGAACCGCCCCAAACCTATGAGCGTTAAAAGCCACCACTCGTGGCGTGGACCACATTGATTACCTTCACCTCGAAGTGCTCATTATCACAGTTGAGTAGGATGGTGGGGATTCACACAATAGGCATAAATATTGGAAAAAACCACATGCTGTAATCCAGCGAAAGTTAGTATAGATGACGTGGGAGAATAATGATGAACATCTTGTAACAGAAATATCATACTTTGACCCTTATACCAGGACCACTAAAACTTTTCCTCTGACTGTGTGTCTATATTCACTCACTTTTACAAAAAACAAGGCTCTATGGCAACATCAATATTACCTACATGTAATATTTGTATTCTTCTTTATCAAAATTCTACCATGTTCAGCCTCTCTGAGACTGTTGTTATAGCCAATCATGATTTCAGCACCACAGGTGTGTGTATACAAATGTTTATTCAAAAGATGGATATATGCTCTTATCGAGCATGCATTAGTCCCAATACTGCAGTTTATCGACAATGATCTAAATAATGAAAATAGACCGCGCTCTCTCACCGATTCCCCACATCTCTCGATTATTCTATATGCAGGCAGTCGTAGTGATGATTATCTGTCTGAAGTAGTTGTCTAGTTATAAACAAGGTCACGTGACTGTTGTCTTTGTTGCATAGACTCTCCATTATGCTATCCATATGTGGGTTACGTTATGCTAGCTATTTTTCTACATCACAGCACCCAATCAACGATATCGAGTCCTTTTATAGCTTTCACTCCTCTAGTTAACTCTAATCGCATAGAGTTACATCCCAGTATAAGTCCCTGCTAGCTGTTTCTATGCAGGAATACTCCTTCCATGATTCATTCTATCTACTGCGTCTCTGTCTATTCTATGTAGATTACGAATTTACAACAGAATATAGCGAGAACATCACTTCCATACTATGCCAACCTCACTGTAAATATGCCAATTGTCATTACGATTTTCATTGCAATCAAGCCAGTGTACATTTGAACTGTCATGATTTACATGACCAGTTTGGTATTAAAGTCAATTATACACTGCACATTGTATTATGTGTAACATATAGGAACTTGTGATGTGGTACCACCCGCCTTTCTCAAGAATCTAAGGTAGATCATGGCTATTTCAGGGCGAACACGACCGGCCTGGTTCTGCTGACAGGTGCGACATAGAGAGTTGAGCACACACCAGCCATGCAAGTCTCCATTAGCAAAAACATATGGCCAATAAATCATCTTACTGAGAGCCTCAGGACTTTCAACGGGCACCGTCATCTAGGATTGCAACGCTTTTCACAACAAAGCCTAGAGTTTTGATCAAATGTCTGCCTGCGTGCTAGCAGCATGTCACTTAAATCCAAATTGTATTATGTCCCCGGGTAATCTACAAGTGAATGTTATTGTTTGAAAGTCGAGAAACCAACTCTAGAGATGTATGCCAACACATTAAATTCTACCTAACCTGTATAATCAGAGGACTACTGACACATAAACACATCTCTCAGCAAAATGAACGCAGTGGATCCGACACAGAGATGCTGAGCACTTGTAGAGTCATCTATAAAATATACCACCTCGTCTAAATCCGAAATAGCCTTGGCAACACTCTAACCTATATACCGGACAGTATATCCAAAGACGTCTGTTAGGTTGCGAACCATCATCCATCTGCAGATGCGAACAAATACCCGAGTTCCAATCCCAGTGAAGGCGTAACAAATCTACTCCCTCTTCTGTTACCCAGTGCACACCATCCGATCGAGTCAATACTATATCCATTTTAGCATGTGTGTATTGATTCGAGAATTCAATGTCAATCCTGTAGAGAGCAAATCAGGTTATCTTACTAGTAGTCCCTGATCAGATCTATAGTCATATCGAATAGGTTGAATCGTGTACCCGCGTAGTGTACCGACAAAGAGTGAGGACAGAGATGAATTCTTGTAGATTGAGACCATACAATGACCGATGTCATGCATCCTCATGCTCTACTGGCTGGTCACGTTCTTACTGTGCTGACATATGATATGAAAACTACAGAAGTACAAAAGCCTTCACATACCACTTCAGGCGCATCTAAAGCAGTTGTTTACATCACTAAGATCGATCTTCCATCTTTCACGAAAATTATAGCAGCAGCTTAGAACAAGTGGCCAACCTAGTGTGACCATAGAGACAGCTCTAAGTCCGGAGAGCATAACACATTTGACATAAGCTAACTTGTCTTGAACCCACACCGTGGAATCCTATGACGTGGTCCACACGTGATAAGTTCATACTGAGCTCGTTCCAGTAAGATGATTATCTTATAGCCCAAGCTTCGAGCGTGATGTAGCAAATGCCAGTCGAGCTGTGTGGCCTCAGCCTTACTCTACCTGGACAACCGTCGTCAGCGTGCAACGGGTATGTGGCGTCCGAAACGCCTACAACGTAGTCTACTGAGATTGTCTTCGGAGGAGCGAGTGATCCGACAAGTACGTCAACGTCCTATGTGAGAAGGTATGAGTATGTACTCACGAATCATGACGATTGGTCTGATGACCGTCGTAAATCTGAATCATGGGAAATCATGAACAGGTGTGACAAATCGTAATGTCCTGAAGCACACAGAATATCATGAGGCATTCACATTGGAGCTCGCAAGATAAACAGAGATTCTGTATAGCTTGCTAGTGTCTAGTAATGTCTAAACAGCATATGAGCGAGTGAACCGAGACGAAAGGAGAGAGAACATCGTCCATGAAGTGAGGAGTGCCCTGGACTTCCTACGTGTGCTAAGCTGCCTATAGCCTATTGCTAAGCTGCAGTACTAGGGACGGTGGAGTGAGTAGCAGGAAAGGAACGCACCTGTACGTATCAATAAGCGCCGATCCTAGGATTGATGATCGAGAGTATACAGGCGAATACGTACCGTACCACTACTGAAAAAAGGAGATGCCGACCACTCAGTGCACACAAATGAGAGACAAAACTTCACCGTGTCCACCTTGTATAAACTAGTACAAACTACATTCAGACTCAGTGCAAATAATCTATACCTCGCTGTACACCAATGATCCAAAAGGTAATCAACTAATCAAATATCGGGTGGGGCCTGCCAGGATATGGCGAAGCGTACCCTTTATAAAGTTTCTCTCGTCACCTGCTAGAAACCATCCAACTCAAACACCGACTATCTGTCTCACAAACTCCTGAGGTCCAACTTAATTAGCAATCAAGACGGCGCTCTCTACACAAATCTGGTAGAAGCACTCAACTGATGCGCAGCACGATGTTCTAGATCGAACTTGTAACTAATACCAAAGATACAATCAGTGATAAGTGAGAAACGACATCACACGCGTGTAGTCAGCACAGAAGTTCTGAGTGTTGGTAGATAATGCAGAGATGTATTCTGCAACAGATGCCTACAATTAATAACCTCCCCTACCTCATTTTCGCTGGCTGAATAGTGTTTCCGGGCGACTATCCTTGGAGCCCTTTAAGGCTCCGTGCCGCGTTGCATCCACCCACAATTCTACCCAAGCCCTCCTAGGCTTCCTGAACCTCAACGCACAATCTCGTCTATATGTACAGAGAATGACTCCTTCAGACAATGTGCAGCGGTCACTACCCTGATAGAACTGCCTCTCTAACTATGAGGCATCAATTGAGGGAAGCAACCAATGACCAGTGGGATCAATTACACTCTCTAGTTGATCAATTCCTGACTTGAGAACATGATGAAGAGAGATCATAGTTCTTAAACTATTGCTGCCCGCGACTAGCGCAATCTCCCATTTGAGATTGATCGCTCTTTATCACTATATGACACTTCAGACGACATTGTTCTCGTTTGGCATGTTGCGAACAATTTATTGACTGATGAAGGAAATTGTGGAAAACACAAGATGCGAACCCGACCCAGCCACTCCAACACACATCGATCCAACTAGACTAGAGGCTGCTAAAGAGGACAATCACCGATGAAGCTGGGGAGCAATGCACCAGGGAAGAAGTCAAAAACCACTGATGCAACAATCTATATGTCATGGTGACTTGGCGTGGCAAATAGTACTCATGAATAGACTAATAGAAGTGAGTACCAACAGCAAGCACATACAAATTCGGAACTGAAAAAAGAACAAATAGACGTGCAAAAAATGACATAAAACTACAAACTGTATGAAATCAGAGCTACAAGTACACATTCAAATGCACGGATTTCATATGAAAGCCGACTCGACGACACCTCCCTGATAAATCGACGGTTCGTTGCGAAATAGCTTCGAGCTTGCATTGAATAGCTAAGTCCTCCAACTGCAAAGATTCCAGTTGCCTCTGACGGAAATTTAATTGACCTTAAACACTTCACTAACACCCTCATAAACCACCTGAGAGCGATGCGGAACCAAGTACATGAAAATTCGAATAGTAACTCAGGATACTAAATATAGTTATAAGGGGGTGTGAGCGCGATAGCCAGGGACTTTCAGATATAATACGAGATCTACTCACAAATCGGAATCGCTCATGCTATATGTGATAGCACACTTCTTAATTGATATATCGAAGCAACCAGCCTATCTCGAGAGATGTTATAATAGTAAGCACTGGTCTGTAATGCACATAGATAAGGTATTCATACATCTCACAATGACACACGTTTACTCATATATGAAGTCAAACCATATAACAGAAACTCATCACTGTGCTTGATTTATTCCTTAACAAAAGAACAATAAGATCGAAATGAGGAACACACAATCTCTATATTCTGATCTAAATTCGAGTCATGTAGCCCTACCATGACAATTAAATTTAGAAGGAGACAGAGGATCAAACACTAGAATTCCCGTTCAGAGTAAAGTTAGCTGTCTGCACAGCGAACTTTCGACATCTTCTGATCATTTGCAAGATCGCGAGGTAGTTTGTGGATTTGTTAATTAACTGCCAAGTGTGATTATTGACTCGTGAGTAGAAAGCACAATACATGGTAAATTTATGCACAAGCAAGTCTCGAATATACCATCCTGAGTTATCACGGAGGCTCTACAGACAACTTGCGATGACGTGCTACATGGTTCCTGATCGAATGACATACAAGACAGTACTTATGATCACCTTCTGTAATGTGTATAAGTGTCCCTCTTTTGCACCTAAGCATCCTTGGCCAAGCGTGGATGGAGCTAGCAGCCTCGAGTTAATACATCATAGTCAGTCTAAATTCCTAATTCCCATGGATGAGTTGCGTTACGATATATCGAGGTATTACGAGTGTTTGAGAATCTAGGTCTTGCCATGATGGATATATGATGTCTGTACTGTACCACCTAGATGTCCGCAGGTCGACAAATACACAGCACCCTCAATGGTCCATATGAGATAATTACATCTACCTAATTTCCGCCACTCACGTTGTCTATAGTGCATGTGACCAGACATGTCATAGGTGAAAACAGACTGCATAATTACGATGAGCAAAATGAATCTAATCACGTACATATAATACTCAGGCTACGTGATCGAGCGCACGCGACCTTAATCTGCTTTGTAGAATAGCCCAAGCATAACTGTCCTTCAGCTCTATCTCCTTCATCCATCAAACAAAGTGATCCGCATTAGTGAGCGAGATAGTATCCTCCTCTCGATTCCGACACACTATCCAGATATCCTTATGTGCAATTCTAGAGTGGATCCCAGTACACAGCTGACGCACACTTCTCTGTCAAACTCCAAATACCGACTGTACACTTTGCAGCAGTACGATAGATTTTATTAGTAGTGGCTACGTATTCTATAAATAGCGTGGCTCACAGCCAAGTTACCTCTCCGTGAATCGCCAACCATATAACAGCATCACAAGAGCTGTCCTCTACAATAGATCCTCATTGTACAGGAAAGGGCCGCAGGAATATCAATATATTGTCTGCGAACATGCATGTCATTACAGAAAACAAACGAGCACACAGAGTTCGAGGCATTGTGTATATCCAGACAACGCGATTTTACAGCACACGGAAGGCGCGCCGGTTTTTCAGTAACCAGAACACAACAGTTCTACCGAGGCCATGTAGAATACTCTCGATATTTAATGCCATGACAAGTCTACACTAATCACCTCAATGTGAACTATCTATATACATCACAATCAGCAACCGTGCCTTGAATATTCGACACCCACAGAGGATCATGGTATGTGATGTTAAGAAACGTATGATAAAACAACTGATCTTAATAAGAACACGACACTACCTATCTGAAGCTGCTTCTCTGCCGCAATGTATGTGATCGCAGTCTATTATCAATTCATTAGATTTCTACTCGACACACGATCTTACACTTCCGACTTACTTCATTCGTATAACTGTCGACTACAACCAATGAGCCTATTCTGCCTACCATCATATCGTTCCAAACAATCGATCATTATGATAGTACAACTCTACACTGTAGTCTTATTCAATCAATCGTCATATCCATCTCCGTGCTCACTGTCCTCCTATCTACCTCGAGTCACTGGTGCATACATGCAGTCTATGTAGTCCTAGCAACTCTCACCATAACTCTCGCTATCACCTCTACCTCTCCTGGACCATGCTTGTGCGTATGTTCTTGTGTGTCTATACAGTTTTCAGTCGCTATAGATATTATAACATGAGAGCTATCTGTTATGCTCCCGTTATTACGCGTTGAACGTAACTGTCACATATCATTATCTAGAAATGAGTGTATTACCCTCCAGGACCAATCTGCAGTTTAATCTAACTGTCGTCTCGTGACTCCAAGTGTCAACTTATGCCTTATACATGTAATGCTGGATGCATTATCTGCCTAGCTATAATTTAAGGCGAGCTCTAGCGTAAATCTGCTAACCATCTCTGTTAACGCTAGCACTAGCCACTCTACACACACCTCCTGAACCTGGCCCCACAATGCAGCTTGGTATGTGTATCAGCATCGACTTTACCTCAGGCCCTATCACTTCAGTCGTACTAGGTTCTACAAGTTTAGCCGCTATTTAGCTAAATAAGCTTACAATAGCTCGCTAAGAGCCACGGGAGATGTCTAAGTATGTTAGCCTAAACGTTAAGCTAAACGACCCACAGAATACCAAAACTTATGGTTCAACCAGACCACGCGTTAGCCTTGCTGCTGCTTTGTTCATAACAAATAACAGCTGCATGAAGTCTATTCTCTACTTGAGCTAGTTTTATTATACCTTGAGTCTGAAGAAGACCTAATGTGACAAACTTTCCCAAACATTGAGTTACTTGACTCAACATCACATTGGGCGATTGAGACATATTACTGTGACGCTCTGGCTGATCAATTTGTTTGGAGTTGAGAATTTCTCAGCTAAGCAAGCCTTTTATCTTTCCACATCCTTTCATAGGAAATGAAGAAGTGCGTGTAATTTTGGAAACTGAAGCCCACTTTGAAAGAGCTCACAAACCCACTGTGTGAAATGTTGGCGTAAGGAATGCCTGAAGTATCGGAAACTGTGTCTCGCCGGACAGATTAATGCACGGGGATAAGCTCTTGTACGAGACTCAGCCCCTACTGTCAGCAGATGCGTGAAGATGCATGATGAAGGAAACGAGATGTTGGAATCTATAAGATTATTTGTGAACAAGAATTCAACGTGATTGAGTTCTCAATTAATTCCTTTAGATGGCTACTGTAGCCAATATCTTGTAAATGTAGAATCCATCACTTCTACTGCAGTCACAATGTAGTGTCATCTTAGTCTTGCATATCTTTTTTGCACTATTTGCTCCGTACTAACTACTTGGATATGTATAGTAACAAGTCACAGTGATTACTGATTGAATCGAGTCTCTTCCACATCCATCTCTCATCGTTTTTCTCTCTCTCTTACATATCTCAAGTAGTTCTTGCACCTGCTTAAGCAGAATAGTCGTGCGTGATGCCAAGGAGTGACCTCGACCCATACCTAGAGAAGAATAAAGCCCGCCTAACGATGAAAATTAAATACAAATCGCGGTGTCTGCAAACTCTTATTAACCTCGGCTCGCTCTGCTCAATTCATATAAATGATTGATACTAGCTGTAAATACTGTCAAAAGCAGTGTTGTATTTCAGCAGGAAGTTAAAGCTGAAAGAAAACAAAAAGGAACCTTTGTGTCGGCAAAAAGTAGGACTTTCAACGTCTTTGATTTTCCGAACTGATAATTTGTAAATTAAACAGAGCGTTCTATTGACCCAAGGATAGTCTTACAAGGTCATCTCTGACAATTCTGTTTATTCAGTCGCACGTCATATAAATACAAACTGAGTATGTAGGTACTTCGTAAACTCGTAGCAAACACTACTGACTAATAGGCTGATTCTGAGACACTAAAGAGGTGCGCAACAAACACAGATAGTGACAACATAGAGTGCACATCATCTATGATATAGGTAAGTAAAGAAAACCAAAGATGAGATAATTATATACAACAATGAAGAGACCCTAATGATGAGATATGTGACGACAAAGGTGATATCCTTGTAAGTGGTCTGATATTTACCACGACACCGGTTAGTCAGGCTGATTTAATAACCAAGCAGGTATGTATGATCTATACCACTGAATATTAGGATGCATGAGCTCTCAACACTGACCCCGTTGCCCTACTAGAGACAAGCTCATATTCTGAGTTCTTTATGAGTAACTGAGAGCGTAACTAGCCAGTGCACTAAGCGGATGTACTGGCCCATAGAGTTGGGAGCTTAGGCAAGTGGATTGTCCGCGACAACCAATCGACGCTGACTAAGCACTCGGTTCCTTAGCCATTGAGTGGTAGGTGGAAGTCCTTACCTTGAAGTATCAGCGATTGGCGAGAACCCTAGAAGGTGTGAAAGAAACCCAGCAGCGTTGCAGTTCTTTACACAAACCGGTGCTGCGCTTAGTACAGCCTTAACTGTAACCCGATTAATCTCACTGGTGTTCTAAAGGCTAGACCTATGAACTATTTTTTACTTGCCTATTCTCAACTCCTGCTGAATATAGACCACCACCATAGCACAAATCCAGAGTTACTCAAGTCTGATGCGTCAAGCACAAGAAGTCCCTTCTTTATAAAAGAGATCTGGGGTCTCCTCCCTTCTATCTAGCGAGGCTGGAGCACTAGAAGTGCGAATCATTATAACAAGAGTTCAACTCATTAAGAGATAATTCATTAGCTTCGACATGGATTCACCGTCTGGTCCAGTCTATGTCATGTGGAAAAATCAGGTGATTCACTAATGTTTTTGAACTTATGCTTCGAAGTCTTGATGATTATGGCCTGATCGCTAAAAATTTACTTGATTTTAGTATCTATAATCGCTTAATATTGTTTCCCCTGAAGGAACCTCTCGTCGTATCACTCTCAGAGCGTAGGCGTGTTTGCCAGATTGGTCTTATGTTAGAATTAGCATTGCGCGTGATTCTTCCACTAAATGCCGATCAACGTGTGATATCTGGGCGGTGACATCGTGTGTACTACTGTATATCGCTTACGCGACAACAAGCTGCCTTTAGCGGAATGTACAACAAATCTGCGTGGAAAAAGTTCGTCTCACCTTCAAACTGGAACAAGCATCAACTGCTGGATTAGCCGAACTGAAGGGTTGGATGACCCCCTGGTTTATGGATTTAGTATAAGGAAAAAAAAGTGTCATGCCTCACCAATTATCTGTGTACTAATTCTCCTACAAGATTGAGGACAGATGAATATAACCACTGAGGTCCAATCTCGCATCTCATACGTAAGGTGTAAGTCGTCGAATACCAAATTGTAGCAAGGCTCACCTCCGAGACAAGTTATTCACGATGATGCTCAACAGCGTTGTCGCTTAATTACTACACAAACTGCACAGGACAGCCAGAGCATCCTTGCACAGCTTATGAGCTAAAATGTAGTAGTATGTCTTTCTGCTCTTCTAAAGAACAGCAAGTATCAGTGACTCATACTATATCGTCCGAGGTATTTAGTCTAAAAGTAAACTTAATCACATTACTTCCGTTATATTGCCCGTGCAACATAATCGTGTTCTCTGCTACAACACTCCTCCCATATTAGGCAACCTTTTCAGTTGGCGCTCAAAAACATGTACAAGACCTACTCATCGAACTAGAGGATTGTAATATTGCGGTACGTCACACTCTGGCTGCCGGCCAATGCTCAATGCGTCTATTGTGTCTAGAGCTTCGCAAATCAACTAAGGTCACACGAGTCTATCTGAGAAGAGAGAATAGGGCCGAGTCTGCGTCGTCTATATGGTGCCTTCTCATATTGTACAGTGAGTGAAAACACTGTATATTATATCGAGAACAGGACACTACTCATGAAAATGAATCGGGAGAATCGTGAGAAGTATCATCTAAGGGATGCGAACCGCCTTTCAGTGTGAGAACTGTGACTAGCTATTACCAAGCTGCAACCTTATAGAAAACGCCTATAACTTGTAAAGTGTGATTCTCCATATGGTATCTCTAGTTGCGAGTATTTTGAGTCATGGGATTCAAGTGTGTCTATCTAGATTTAGGGGCGCATCAGTGCGCCATATATTTCCCTCAAGCCTCAGTTCTATTGTTCATACTATGATTTCATTTGAGCAATCTTCAACGGTGATAAACTATACTTAAATATGTATTTCTAAGATTACAGCGTAGTATTTAGCTGACTGTGTCATTTCTTCGATTAATCTATGAGAATAACTAGCTATGTCTAATTGTACTTTTATAGAGGCGTGCTAGAAATAAGAGAGAAAAGAAGACCTGCAGTATGACCTTGTATTGAGTGTAGGCGCTCCCCTTTTAGTGTTACTCCATCTATATCCTCATTGTTTCGAATCTGGCAAGCAGAAATTTTTGCTGCCTATAAGTTTAATTATCAGTTCATGTACTGGTTCTCGACAGATCATTGGTTGAGCTTCTTATTACTGTGTGAGTCATGTTTGAGTATATATTTGTGTACGATGTTTATACTAGATTATATTGATTGAATTACAGTCTAACTGGAATATTAACGAGTCTCCTTCTAGCAGAATCATATAGATATCGACATATATACTATAAAATGAGTTATCTAGTGAACAAATACACACGCTATGCATCATGCAATCTTGTGCCCTATCTTTCATCATTCTTATAAATTTCAGTCGGGCGGTGAGTATCCTATAATTGCATTTCTCACTATCTCACCAAAAAGAACGCAAGCAGCGTGCTGGTGGTTAGTGATGAGTGGGATGCGTCCATGAGTAAGCTCATCATACGAGAAGTATATACAGAATCCGGTATCTATGGTAATGTAAGAGCACCTCCAGGCAGAAGCACTTAGAGCCTGAGTTAGAGCTGAGCTAAATCTCGAGCGCTGTGCATCCGACGATCGATGAAGGATCTACTGAGGGCCACGACATAGAGGCCGAGAGAGGAAACTTAGTTATAATCACATGGTTTAGATCAGGGATGCAAACTCTATATGAGGCCACGAGAAAAAATACTGAAACCGTCATCATGATGGCCTTGCGCAAATGTGCGTATACGTCGATCCCGAGAGGCTCAGCCCCCCCACCATCCACTCCTTTTCTACTTCTACATGTAGCAGGGGGGGGGGGCACCATGCGCCCAGTGCTGTAGCCTGAGTGCAGGATGAGTTGTGTATTCGAGGATTTTGCCTGCTATTAGTTCCATTATAAGTCTACGCTTCCGCTACCTATTCAACTTTTGGCCGACGTGGAGCATTAGCTGTTATATGAAAGAAATGCTTGCTCGACTTTGTGCAATGACTACTATGTTGTTGCTGCGAAATCTACTCACGCGCAGCGTGTGTGTATGTCCATGTTTCAGAGACAAGAGTCTTGGCAATTTATATTACACATTCTAAGTATAAGTGCGCTTAGAATGACATACAGATGTCGCAGGGCCGAAAGCACGCGAACACTTGCTCGTGGGTGGATAAGCGTAGGGCTCAAATTCCAGTCCTCATAACAAGGTTGTACCTAGCCCTACTCACGGCTCATTTTACCAGTAGGGATGCCGACCACAAGTGAGCGACACATCCACTTTTGTACCCAATAATGTATCCGGTTTACCTCCAGTGCGCAGGGAAAGGAAAGCCTCTGACTCTGAGCGATAAATAGTTCCACTCTCGGCGACCTCGGCTCTATGGGTTAAGATGCCCGCGTATCGCTTACGAAGCTTACCACATAGTGAGACTGGCGCGCCGTAGACTCACTATTCGTTAGCGCAATGTCTAATTTATTTTGGTCTCATACAACAATCGCGCGGCTGTAGAGAGACTGGGTACTCTCTCAAGGTGCGCTAGCTAGCCTATAGCCACAAGGAGACGAGGCGACACCAGTACCGGGGCCCGCAGCAGAGGGTGGCCCAGTCGTGTGTAGACTCGCTCACACACAAAATGTTTAAATTTGCACCCTTGATGTTTACGTATTTCTTTACTGTTTTCTAAGCTGCCTGCGAGATCAGTCTAAGCTTGTACGTCCACCTCACTGTGCAGTTAGAACACATCATCAATATAATATGACATTTTCTCCGAGGTCCCAATCGCCTAGAGCTTTCAAGATGCACAAATGCTCGTTCTCTACAGGAGAGGTCCACGAATGTACAGCCCTTTTCTCCCACCCTCGTCTTTGTGGCGCGCAAATCTGACACTTTGTTTACGCGGCCACCTCTTGCCTTTGCAGGCTTCCACGGCGTTTGCTTTTTGTCAGCTGTTCCGCGCTTTCCTGTTCTGGCGCGTCATCTTTATCCACATACAAACGAACAATGTCTACGCTCCACCACACACCTGCAACCCTTGTCCCTCTCCTTTTACACAGCCGTGACAGGGGCAACCAACACTCAAGCATGCCTGAACGCAGCAACCAGCCTGTTTTCCAGCACGCACTCGTCGTGATCCACCGCTTTCCCCGTCCAGCCCGCGATGTGAGTACACGCTCCTCTCTAAACCAGCGGCTTCAACATTCCCACAAGGCCGCAGGGCCCACGACGATCTACCAAAGAACGGCGTACTCCGAGCCACCTGCGCACTTGATCTCATACTTATGGCATGCGTTGTTTCCTTGTTGATTCAAGCTGACACATTCTATACAATCGCTGTCCCTGACCGAGTATACTTAGTCACACTGCCTGTAGAAGAGATGTTATCTTCATTGCTAGGAAGTAATTGCACTCACCCCAGACACAAGCGTGCAAGTACCAACAGAATTGATAACCATGTACACGAGTACCCATTAGTCCTGTAACCCCATCATAACGAACCAAACTAACATGCTTTGCTAATATCCATTTTTCACAGATAACGTTTTATTTATTAATTCTGATTTTTGTAATAGTATTATTATAATCCTTCTCTGCGTAATATGAAACAGATAATTACAGCGAAAACAACCTACATACAAACTGGCAATATGACAATCACTGACATTTGCTAACTGCGGAAACAATGGTCGCAATATTCACTAATAATAATCCAAGAAGCACTAGAACAGAATCTGTTTCCTCTCAATCCTCAAGGAGAAATCACATGCGAACAAATAAAGATGCATAACTACCATACAGAACATGTCATCGAATCTCATAAATAATCTATAGGATTTAGTAGATTGGTTACACATGACATATTGAATATATATGTTCTCCTGATCTCTATTGTTTATTTATACTGTGAGAATAATGTATAACCGTCTTACTGGTATTAATGAATAGAGCTAGTTCATATTCATCATACATTGACTGAGCTCTGAGAGACTGCTACCAATGGTATAAATATAGTACACATATAACAAATCCATGTACATAAGCTAGAGCACAGTTTACAAAGTCATGATCATAGTGTTTGTAGTGCATATGACATAAAAAACATTTCTGTCTATATTGCAACCCATCTCTGGATGTGTGCACTGTAGAGAACAGTCAACTTTTCAGACGACATTTGCTAACCTTTTTGTGCCATCATTAACTTATATGAATTGCATCATAACGAACTTCTGTGTAATTATGCGATTCCTTACTATAGACCGAGTTAACCAGTCGATCCGTGAGAAGTTATAAAATATTTAAATCAACAGTCTACGCGCGCGATATGCTCAATGTCTTATGAATTAAATGAGTAACATACCCTTATTGAATATTCGACATATAGAGCAATATTGAGAAAGACCGTATAATAACGCGCGCTAAGGTAAAGCTAACCAAAGATTTCCAAAGTAAAGATCATTCAAAACCATTTTTTGGAAAGATTACTTACCACCGTAATATTATTAAATACATTCCTTGGCTGTGGACGTCTCCAAATGTGTTATTAAATTCGAGTTCCTTGTGTTGTAATTCTCCTGCAAAGTAGCTTGTATAATGGTATAAAAGGAAAAATTTCACCTATTGGCTTGTCAACATAATTGCGAGTCTAGCTAAGTCTTACCATGAGTTTCATAAATAGGGTAAAATCTGTACTGGCGACAAAACAGCCCACGAAGCCTCTCCTTGTACTAGTCTTATAATAATGTGTACATATAATCAGGCTGGTTTTATATGGCGTCTTTCAAACTACCAAACATTGTAATGAAGTAAGAAATCTCTGAGAGAACTATGGTCAACTGAATTTGTGTTCATATTAGCTATACCAGTAGTTTATATCAATTATACGATGAAGAAAATATTATAAATTGACCGCATACATGCAAACAAATTTCAAAGATTTTACTGAATTACAGTTCATATATTGAAATAAGAATTCATAGCCCCTTCACATTGACGGGTAAATACAGATATGCGACATCTGTTCAGATATCTTAAAGGATGGACCATGAAGCCGCTCAGGATGCTTGCACTAATCTCTGTGCATTCAAATTGGCCATCAAAGATACGAATAATTGTTTGCTTTAGCTGTGCTGTAGCTTATGACCTGGCGCAAAAAATACCATAACAAACCACAACTCGTCCACCAAATTAGCCCTTGCCACTTCTTGTCTGTCCTCAAACACATTCCAGCCTGATTCGATGCCGCAAACCGCTCGCAACACGGACACCATACACCGTCGTCTGCGGTGTGAGCGGTAATGGCCCAGTACTGGCAAAAATTCTCTAACAAACCCAATGCCTGGAGGCATAACTTAGCTCCCGGTCCGAGAAAATTAACAAGCGGATTATCTGGCTCACAACATCTTACGGGTGGACCTCAAGCCTTCTCGGCAGTCAGCCACTGCTTCATATTCCGCACCTCCTTCCCTCCAATATTTGTAAGATCTTGTGCGCTATTTTGTATGTGTGACAAAACTGCACTAGATTAAAGTGGGTTTTTACATGATTCCAAAGCACAACAGGAACTGCAGTGACTTGTGTATATTATTACACCTAAAGCTGTAATTAAACAGCCTTCTTATATGCCACACCTGTCAGGTGGATTGATTATCCTTTCTCACCAGCAAGAAAATCAGCGCTTACTAACAGTAGGATCCCGAGTACCAAGGATAATGACGTGCCAGCAAAGACCATATTCCCGAGAGAAAATTTGTCATATTTTGTGTGATAGTAAAATCTTGCTTGAAGATAAATTCCTCTTATTTCAGCAAGAAACCCATGGACAAACACTTAGTCACGATGCGTTTGCTGCCTTAATCCTCTGTCTTCTCTGGTGAGTGTGATGAAATAAATGATCCCCACCAACACGGACACGGCAGGAGTGTCAGCAGCACTTCATTCAAGCAACAATGTTTGCTAATAGTGTGTAGCATAATCATTATCAAAGCCTTCCTCATCCTGTAAGTTCCAAGCTCAAAAACAAAAGGGTAGGATATTGAAGTGGTTGGACGATTTTCGTTTTTCAGGCCAAAGAGTACCATCCTATGGCAGTTAAACCTCATATGGTTGCCCTAGTTAGAGACGGCGTCCAGTTTTTTCAGTGTGTAGAGGAAAAAGCTACAAACAATTTTGAGCATGGTGTGATTTTCCTCAGTAACCAAGAAAAAAAATACCATTAACTGATTGTCAGTTACAAAAGGAAATGTACTTTGTTTCATGTTATTAATTTATGCGCGTTAATTACTTAAGTTGTTTGATGAGCTTCACGGCTGTTGAAATGTAAGGAATAAAAGATATTGTTTACATTTATATGTTTTGTAAGTTCTAAATAGAAATGGTCTCAGTGGGAAATCCGTAGGATGGGCTTTCTATGCTTTCTGTAGAGATCACTGCACACTGAGGTGTCTAATCAGTATTTCAAAAAGTTTTGTAAGATTTCACCCATAACAGATTATGCAGGTATATGAGAAGTAGGCGTGAAGTTCTAATGGTAACATCCAGACTGAAATATAAAGTTACATTAGATGCAACATTTTATAACAGGGTGTTGTCCCACTGGTTTCTACGATTATAAATGTGTTAGGGGTTCGGGTAGGAAGTACCTCATGACTTCCATCTCGTCAAACCTGACAGGACACACCCTTGTTTTAATTTTCTTAACCAAATAATGTTAAGTTGCAGATTCAGATTTGATGCATGAAAGTCTACAGTAGTACATCCTGGCTTGGACTAGTTGGAAAGGACAATTGTGGCTACGCAACTGGATATGCTCAAGTGATTTTTATTTACAAACTCATTCAGACACAATTTCTTTTACCATGAAAATGAGAAAAACGACAGCCCAAATGTCTGTTTTGTAATGGTGACTGTTTCAGCATTGTAAGGTGTTTTACCATTGAACATTTTGTTATGGGGACATGCACAAGCTCAATGATAGTGTATCAACAGTCGTCACGCTTGGAGGAACGCAAACACCTGCCACTCAAATCCCGTGGAGTGAAAGAGGTATGGGATTGCAGCGCATGACTCATTTTACTCCACGGGGAACATTAGTGATTCATATGCTCCATTTCTAGTTCATTCGGCTCCATGGAGTCCATACAATCATGTTTCGGTACTGTAACTGAGTAGTGGTCCAACTTTTGTGTGAGTTCAACAACTGCATGGTGTGTTCATTAGTTTTCATAAAGTACAAGAACTTGGTAACCTGTTAATCACATACTTAAAACCTCATCTAATAGGTCTTGCATGCATTGTTTTCTCACCAAGGAATAATGCATTGTTTTCTCTCCCAAGATAATGCAATTGTTTGATGTGTTTTTGATCAGTTTGTTTAAGTTAATACTAATTGTCAATCATACACTTGTTTTCATTTCAAGAAACCTTACTGGAACTTAGTGTACTGACACGCTTAACCTACACATTTACTTTGGATTTG